>NW_008673303.1:53780-96313 GCF_000695815.1 Acanthisitta chloris
ACTCTTTCCTGGGGAAGTAGAGACCAAAGGCCACTGCAAAAGAAGACATAGAAGAGGTGCTCCCAGTTAAATGTCTTTTGCACTGACATTTTCTTAAGAGATGCATTTCCAAAGAATCAAAGGCTTCATTCTCTAAGAAGTAAAGAAACACTGAAAAAGATGTGGAAAAAGGCAGATCCACATCTGGTCTAAATAAATACAGTTTTACTGCACTCAAGCCAAGGATACAGCCACCAAAAACATGGCCTATAGTTTATGTTCAAGTTACAAAATCATCTGCTTTTTGAAAGCCTAACTGCTTTGCTGTAGACCAGGCCCAGTTTAAGCAGAACACTGCAGGAAGCTCTGCTTGCCAAATTTTACTTAAGTTCCTATCTGGAGCTCTTAGCTGTTAATTCCATTACCTCACAGATGATATTCAAAGAAGAAAAAGACTTTGCTGAAATCACACGTTTTAAAAGTCTAAAAACCTTCTCTGTTAAGAGAAAACACAAAAATGTATTAATGGCTTGCATGCTCTTCCTCTCAAATTACATACAACCTCTCTCACACAGGAGTCCTTTTGGGGCTCCCTCCCTTTTTAAAAGGGCCAGCACAATACTTCTGGTACAGAAAATGGGAGCTGTTTAAATAAAACTGATATGAAAGTTTTTCAAGTACTTTAAATATTAGAGATGGGAAAGCTGAGAACTCAGCAGGGAGGGAAATGTACATTTCTTTTTAGTACAATGCCTGTGACTGACCCAGTGTTCTTCTCCAATCATCTCCTACCCTGGCATTGCAAACATTTACACTTAGTAGGGTTCAATTGCTGATTTCTTTGGCTCATCTTATCTTACTAGGTCACTTTGCAATGGCCACTCTACTCATTTCCAGTAATTCCCCTCCAATTTTATTTCTTGCAAATATGATCACAGTGAAATGCTTGATAAGCAAGGAAAGGACAAAGTGATGCTCATTGCACTCATATGCACTGAAATACTGAACTGTCACTCTTGAACTTCACCTGCACTGGCAGTCAGTACTTGTCCTCATGCCAAAGAATACCTGCCTACTGCAGAATTATGCATCATTTAATCCAATTTGATAAGGAGTAAGGCATACAAAAGGCTCACACATCCGTAGGACAATTGTAAATAATAACAATTTCCAGATGTTACTAATAGAAAGCTCACTCAGCTTAAACCAAGCCAGATGCAACTGGAAATGATGGCAATGCAGCAGTAAAATTAGGGATATAATGCCAAAACATCTTCAAAATAGCATCAGGCTATAGCACATATTTATTTTGTATTATTATGGAATCCATACACTGTTCTACTGAATGGAAAGGACTGCAAACAAACTGTAAACAAGAGACCTCTAATTTCATTTGGAAATACCACAGAAACCATTGTACCTTGCAATGATTCATGCCATCATCAGCATCCCTGGATGCAATTACATCCATGAGATTTACAGAGGCCCATTATTTTTTCTACATATACTTTGCAAGGTATGAATAAAGTGGCAATGCAGTATGGTAGATGAATTCACTCCAAAGGAATTAATTCAAAGGGAAACCAACAATAGTCTTTTTGAGAGTTTTAGAAAAGCAGTAACTCCTGACATCCTCCGGCTGGAAGAAAACTATTACTTTTGATTCTAGTGCTATCACCATCTTTCTTGTAAGTTAGATTCCAGAACATCTGTAATAAATTTCAAATATTTTTTTCTGTCCCTCTGTCTTTCCTGAAGGTCAGAAAAACCTGGGGAATATGCGCTGTTAGAAGTCTTAACACATAGATTCATTAACAAGAGGGATAAGGTGATATCCTAATAGCAAACCCAGTCCCACTGCAAGCAAAGAGAATTCCTTGAGATATTTTGTATAAAAACTTGCATTTTGAAAAGAGGAGGATTCCTTCATAAAATAATTTAGAATTTGTATCACTAATTTAAGCAGAAACATGATCTTTTTCTACCTGATTCAAACCTAAAAGCTGATGAAACTAAATTCTGTCCTTCAAAAGTGTCAGTTCTTAGTACAGAGCAGATTTCTACAGTGAGGACAACACTCACGGACAGTTTTAAGTGACATCAGTGGATATGCCATACTTTTATGTTTTACATAGAAAACAAGTATTTAAAGTGAAGAGGCTTTACAATACTCTAAAATAAATAAATAAATAGACACAAATTTGATTCAGCCATCTAACAAGATTCACACAATGTTGTGAAATGACTGGGATTTTGTAAAGTGGCTTGTGTCACTCTCTAACCACATTTCATGCACTGAAGGAGATGAGAGACATGTATTAGACTGCCCAGGTCACAACCACACTCTGCATATAAATCTTGGAGGTTAATTTTAAAGGAGACCTTTGAGGTAGGAACATAGCACCCACTTCTCTGAGCTGTGTTCATTCCTTTAAGCCCTTGTAAGTTAAAACCAGATTCAATAAACTTGCCATCTGGCAAGTATGATGCAGAAGGAAGAGATTTTAATCCTGGCTGAACATCTTTGCGCCCAAAAAGACAAAATATGAAAAAAAATCATTTCTAAGGACTTGAACAAGCTTCCCATGGAAGCTAGAGGGATTTTTTAATGAATCTGCCATTTAAATAAAGAGGAATTGAGATGTTTACACTCAAAACTGATGGTTAAGTTCTTTTGCTTAGGAATTAAAAGCAGAGAAAAGTTTTACATTACGACCTTGAAATACACCATGAGAAGGTTGTTCTCTGTAACATACATGAGCAACATAATAGAGAGAGAGTGAGTTATTGAAATATGTCAGGATCTCTGAACTTTTTTTTAGAGGACACTTCATCTCTCCATACTACAATCAGCACACAAAACGTGGCAACCTCTGATGGATGAGAAATATTACAGGATAATAGCATATCAGTAACACACAGAAGAGAAAAGTGATCATGCTTAAGCGGATGTAATGCTACTAACTAATAGCTCCTACAGGAAATAGATACAGTTATGACAGCAGTTTTCCAGTTCAGGGAGAGAAAGCAGGTAAAATGAGAGTAGAGAAATAAGATTATACGTACTTCAAAGCCTTCATGATTGCATTTTCAAATAAGGCAATTTTTCATGTGGCTTTTTTCAGTCATGAATGATTAGGTTAATAATGCCTTTTTTGATACAAATCGATTTTTTTGTACACAATTTGCTGCAGAAAACTTCACGTTTGTAGTGCTTTTTATTCTTGCTGCTATAGCCTTGAGTAGCATTGGGGAATGACTCTTGATGAAAACAGTTAAACTGACTATAGGAATATAATATTCTGACCATCAACCACAATTACAAAAAACATAGTTTAACTATTTAGTCACAAAATGAAGTGGCATGAAATGTTTTATTAGTGTAGAGAAGACTTCACTGTAAGACATTCTCCCAATGTCTGTAACCATCTTTCAAGGTACAATCACAGACTTCAGATGACCTGTTTTGAAGTGAATTATCCAAGTCACAAGATTTGCTCTGGGAAAGGACATGCTTAGATAACCGAAAAACCATCTCAAGTCTGGGCAGACCACCTGCAGAGTCTCAAAGCATGTTAGAGATGGTGAGAAGAGAGGACAAGCAGCACACAGCAGGGTCACTTGTCAGAAACACCCCATTACCCTGGTCTACAAAAGACCCATCCCAAACATCCTCTTCTGACGAGAAGCTGGTGCAGGCTGTAGTAGCCAGTGACCTGCTGGTGAGAAAAACACAGCAGCTGACTTGCTCTTGAACCTGAGATCAAGAACTTATGAGCAAAACCCACAGGGAAAGACATGGGGAAAGCAATGAACTGTTCAAATTCAAGGTTCTCCATTTAGTCAAACCATTTGCCTCCAGCTAGGTAAGCAGATGCCTTATGTAGCTCATAGTGAAAATTCAAAGCTTAAATGACCACTGCTTGGCTTAAGTTACACCATGTGTTTGAACAAAAGGCTTGCTCTTGATTTAAAAACTTCAAATGGCTGAAATAGAACATAAATCTCCAGCTATTTTGGGTTTGATTACTCATGTAATGTGAAAATTCTCTCTCAAGCCTAAGTGTTTGTTACCTTCCACCTTCTTTTCACGAGAGCATGTTATAAATTACACTTTTGTCCAGCAGATGAAAGTCTTCACAGATCTCAAGGTGCTTGCTGGATGAACATGTATTTAAAATCACTAGGACTGGTTTGTGTTTTAAAAAAGACATATGGAAAAAAAAATCAGCAAAATGGAAATGGCATTACGTTGTTTTTCATTCAGCAAGTAATATATACCTATATAATCCATATGTTCCAGAATTTACTCAGAGCTTCTCAGCATTTGAGGGCAACACAACAATTTATTTAGAACAGAACAGCCCTCATGCAACCAAAATCCTTAATCAAGAACTGACAGTCAACTACAAGAAAAGGAGGATGACTTTAATGTAATGATAGCCCTATCATTGTAACGAACAGGATTTAATGATATAATAGATGAACATGGAAGTCTGTTGCTAATAATCCCCCATTTGTTACATAGCATCAGATTTCAACAAGCAATTATTTGTCAAAGTTATTTTGTGCTCCTGAAATAATTATCTTTACTTCTGACGAGTAGCCATTATGTTCCATTACGAGTATTAATATACCCAATGTTTGATTCATCAGAGAATAAGGACAGTAATGCACTTATATATTTTAAATTAAAGGACTTGCCTGCCCATTTAATTCCCTTCTAGTCCCTACACAATTAGGATCTAAATTTGCCCTCATAAACAAAAAAGTCTGTAATTTAGGAGAAGCATTGTCACTTAACAAAAAAAGGAGTATGAAACAGCCCAGCTAGAAACAACACTTTGGATTGAATCCTCAGCTGCCCAGGTGGTCACAGCATGAGCACTGGCCAGACAGGGACACAGCACCACTGGTGGAAGGACCCTCAGGCCACTGATCTGCCCTTTACGTGCCCACACAGCTGAGCACCAGGCTAACCCAGCCTTCCTGAGCGTCCTAGGTGTACAACCACCACACAAGGGAGGCTGCTTCTGGCACAAATACAACTATTAAAAATTTCTCCTGATTTTATACAGTGAAATTCCACTATCAGCTCATTGAGTTTAGGCTGCAGCATTACTGCCTAGATATAACTAACTCCTAGTGCATTTGAGAGTCACTAGAACAATGACAAAAACAAGTGGCATACACTTCATTAACTAGCAAGCCATTACCATGGCTCAGCAGCATAACTACAGAAATTGATAGGAAAGTGGTGGGAACCAAAGAACACAAGAAATAGTATTAAAGTGAAAATGAAATTAATTCTTTTTTTATAAAGCTGCTCATCTGGAGCATAGGTTAGAGCGGACTGGGGAAAGATTACTGTAGAGCTTCATACCAGAATTTTCTCAAAGTTTATGGAACTGGATAATTGCTAAGTTTGACCTGTTGTGTATGTTTGAATACAGCACAATTGTTAGAGAACAATAGAATAAGTTTCAGGAACAGCAGCATCAGTGAAATACATGTGTTTCACAGAAAACAATACCTCCAGAGGGAACAGGTCCTTACGAAGTGACGGTAAGCAGAAACAGTGCTTAACTAGAATCTACTCCAGACCTGTTAAACTGCCCTGCTTTAATTGGCTCTCTTGTGATTTTCCTCACCAGATTCCCACGTTCATATTGAAAACAACCCTGAATTTTTGACTGAAAATAAAGAAATTAAATAAATAAAAATATTAGATCAAAAAGCTCCGTCAACCACCGATATTAACCTTCTAGTCAATAACAATAGAATTCATTCCACAAGACATTAATAAGACAGAACCTAATAAAGCCAAAAGATGGATCTGACGAAAAGAAAGTTTGCTTTCTGTATCAGGCATTTTGAACAGATTTCCAAAACATCAAGATTAAAGACAGACCCTAAATTTGTCAAAAAGAAATTAATTTGAATTTGTGAGGTCTCAAGATTTTAATTTTTGTCTCAATTGAAGAATTCTGTGAAAAATTGTGCAGCTCAGTATCTACCAGGGAACAGGACAGTGCTTCTACTGAAGCTCTACTTATGAGTTCAGATTGAGGTCAAACCTGTGCCTATGTTTTCTTTTTAGAGTCTGTACTTCTAGGTAAATTTTAGAAAATCATTTGGTAATTTTAAGTGCAAAAAAGGCTAGAAGCTTCCTTCCTCTTGCTTTCTTATGATTTGTTGTTTGTTTTGGGGTTTTCGTTACTTTAGCCAAAAGGCTAGTTTTTGATGCTTCACTCTTCTGAAGAGCAGCATTAGTAAAACTTAAACCATCCCTCATAGAAATCAACATGCATGGAAAGTTTCTGGAGATTGCAGGGGTTTCTGAAAATTCTTCAGAACCTGATTCCGCCACTTCTCCTTATTTGTAGTGTGATTAAATACTCCTTCTTTAAAGTATGGCTTAATTGCTCAAGAATACCTGGACATAATTTTGCTCTGTAGGAGTAGAGAGCTGAAATATAAGACAAGGACACACACTATTGTATTGCAGCACAAATTATAGCAATAAATATTTAATAGAATTTATCTACATCTGGGTCGAATTTAGTGTTTACAAAGCAGCATAAAAAAATGAAGATGATGTTTCAATTTTATACCATTCCAATTCAGCTCTGTACAGACTTGATTTACCATGTTTCTGTATTTCTAGTGACTTCTCTGTATTTTGCTTTGAGAACTAATCCTGAGTTTATATGCATCAGAGAAATGATCTCACAAAGATAGCCCATAAACTGCCAAGCTTAGGGTTTGTTTGGGCTTGCTTACAGTAGATGACAAGTAAAAATCTTCACTTGAAACATCTGAAAGTAAACTGTGTGTGTCTATGTACATAGTGATATATGTATCAAGATTAAAATAAGATCTTCAAAAAATATTTTCTGGATCAAGAATTCGTGAAAATATACATGCATACAAACACAGACCTGTATTTTCAACCATTTCTTTTAAACTGGACAACTACAACAACCATCAGGACTACCTGGAGGTGACCCAGTCTGCTTATACAGAAGCAAAAGGAAACAGTTACACTACAATGTCCATGTAAGAGGCTTTCCATACATCTCGGCTCAACAGTAGCCTGAAGGATCAGAAAGACCATGGCTGTAAATATAAAAGAGATATTGATCCACAAATCCATAATGTCAAGCCATTATTTTTTGTGCTGCCTGATCCTGAAGTAATATCGGTGTTAGGTGTCTAAAAATTATACAAACAAAATATAAAAGAAATAGAATTAACAGGGCTTCATAAACTACATAGCCTTTTGCAGCTTTCACATGGAAATTGGAAATATTCATTTTTGTATGAGACAATGCAAGTTGTTTTTGTAACTAAATAGCACCTTATTCAGTGTGAACCTTCTAAAGCAAAAGGTACACTAAGAACTAGAAAAATTAATTTTTAAAAGTATAACTCCATCTTTGAAGACAGAGCTTTCAGAAGTTTCAGCATCAGAAACCAGCAAGCATCTCCACTGAGATTGCTATCAATACTCTCCTACCACTGGAAACATCTTGTACAATCCAATGCATGCTTTTTATTACATTTTTAAAAGGTAAATTGGAATAATTTGGAGTTGGACTTGATGATCCTTGTGGGTTACTTCCAACTCAGGATGTTCTATGATTTAACAATAATGGTTGGTAACATGCATTCTGGGAACATACTTCCCCCCTCCCCAGCAGGAACTGGATAGGGCTATGGGCTAACCTAATACTGCTGAAGACATACAAGATAAGAGATTAAAGTAGCCAAAGGTTCATTTGAAATGGTCCTCTCTTTTCTGCATTATATAAGTTTGTAGAAAGGGGAAAAGCCTATTGACAAGCAAAACTGAGACTAAGTGTTGCAATACGATCTTTATCATATAAACTCTCAGCTCTGTCACAGATAGACTGTGCAAACATTAATCTACCACTCTTTTTAGTCACTTACTTTTGCTTTCGCTAGTTTCAATGAATCTCAAAAAAGCCAACACATTCGAGGTTCATTCATGCTGTTTGTATTTCTGGTAAGTGGGATTATTCTGCATTCTATGACATGAGATGCCAAGACAAAAAGGTGGACTCAGTCTGTTGGTTTGTTTCTAATTTTTAAATTAAAAATTTTTCTCGGCACCCTCTGTGCATACTATATACCTTCTAGAATGTGTTTATGTATACACAAAAATTGTGATAATGAGAAGCTAGAGAAGACCAGTGGCACATGTATCACTGTTCTGTGCTAAAACTGACAACCAGTTGTAAATCTCAAAAACATAAATCCTCAATTAACAATGTAGTGATATACAAGTACTCTAAACTCTTGTTATACATTAATTAGCTTTCACATATATTTACTCTAACAGTGCTGTGCTCCTTTGGAAGGCAGACATTACAGCAGCAAATTGGAGAACAAGGCACTGACAACTAAATATATTTGTTTCATAAAAATATACAAATAAATCACAATACACTCTTATCTGCAGAAATTGATCAGCATACTTGATAAGATGAAAGCATTCTTAAAGGCAAAGACAAATAAGTTTAAATTCATTACCTTAGTTAAGAGGACATCAGTATGGCAATGCATTTCCTACATTAAGATACAGATTTAGATCACTGTGCTGCTTCCTTAATAAAGTACTAAACGTTCACAATCCCAAGTAATGAAAATGAATGAAAACCAATTCAGTGTTGATTTATACCAGATTTGTACATGCACAAACTCCTGCATTCCATTACTACTTTAGCTCAAGTTTCCCCATTTCCTTTCCTCCACCTGCACTTGATTCTGCAACATCAAAATGAACACAAGTCTTCCTGTCAATTATAAATAGACATAAGGGATCACCTTTTCACAGCTCAGTGCAATTCACAAACACCTCCATCCATTTCCTACACCTAAGCCATCTTGATAGGGAAAATACACTCAAGTGAAATAGGTATCAATATATCGCAAAAATAGCTGGTTTTTCCCCTGCTCAGCATCACTGGACTACAATAAGTAACAAAATGCTAACCCTTGACCAAATGGCACAATGTCTAATTCTTCCTGATGAACACCAGCAGCCCCCTCTGCCTGGGTCATGGCAAGAGGAGCCTGATTTTCAGAGAAAAGGTGCATGCAACACCTTCTCATTATGTAGGGAGTGGATGACTTTACAGCATCTGGATCGAATTTTTACTTTGGATTCTTCACTGTTGTACTGGAAAACCTATTTTCTATATTTAGTGCAGATGTGTAAAAATTAGCCTGCTAGACCTCATGTAGTGACATAGGAAATAGCTCAGCCTGAATTGTGTTTTACCCGTATCTAAACTCTCCAGCTTCCCTTATTTTCTCCAATTCCTGCAGTTCACCAAAGGGAGACAGAGCAGTATCATCACTGCCTTACAGCAGGAGGCAATCAATGAAAACTTTTGCTGCTGGTGGTTGAAAAGTTGCCAGAAAAATGGTAATGACATGAACATCCACCTCACAGGAAAGTGCTCTGTTATTAAGAGCTGCTATTCTCTTTCCAAACACTCAAGGGAGCTATGAGCCTGCAGTTCAATTTTTCAATCCAGGAAGTGAAATCTCAGTATAACTATGAGCTTATTGATTTCTTTAAAGTTTTGTCATGAATTAACAGAGCATTTAGGTGTAGATTACTGTATTTTAGGTGATCTATGAAATGAAATGCAGAAGATAAACTCTTGTCCTATTGCTGGTTTTTTAATTTATATTATCTCCTTCTAATAGATATATGTATACGCTTGAAATGGAAATATATGTGAAGAACTAAAATACTGTTGACATAACTGCATTTGAACCTCTAATTCCTTATGACACCCTGGCAGAGAATACATTTCCTTAAGCACTCTTAAAAGGCAGGCCTGCTTTTAAAATAATTTCATAAAAACCTGTATTACACCTGCCAACATAAAAAAAACACGCAATAAAAGGTCCGGATTCCCCCCGCCATCCCAGCTGTGAACATCACTGTTTAATAAAACAGAACTTTTCCTTTGGGAACTTTCAGTCATTACCACACAGTAGCTAGTCATTATGCTGTTGTCTTAAAACATAAATGTCAGCAAAAAGGGCAGAAATTGTATTGACAAGGCTTGGAAACATGCTGACATACCACTACTGATATGCGTTGGACACTGATGGCTGTGTCTTCTCTTCTCAACTAGCTTTAAGACAGACATGAACTACACTGTACTCTTGACAAGTTACCAGAATGAACTAGAGATAATAACAATAATAAAAGCAGCAGTAAAACCTGGAATAGTAGAGGCCCTTATAGGATTGGGAACCAGCTTTATTTTCCTCTTAGTGAACTTCTGGGTTCCAGCCCAGTCTCTCGCTAGAAGGCATGCAAACCCACCACAGACTGCCAAACAATTGCACATACAAAACCATCCTCCTCTGGTTATTAAAGACTGAATTTGCTCAACACATTTCATAACTACTTCAATGCCAACAGAAGAGAAGGCAATTGTTTATATCTCTCATGCAGTTAGTTTTGATAAAGATTTTACCAATGCTGCTAAGCAGCAGCTGCTCTGTTGGGGAGACTTCTGCTTACTTACTGCCTTTAATTATTAGCTATTTCTACTACATTGAGGTCTGTATTGAGTGATGGCTTGCACTGATGCACACAGATAGTCCTTGATGTTGAAATTTATTCTGAACTATAAGACTACCAGAGTAGTCCTCTGATCACAAGTTTTTGATGTGTAAACAAACTGCAAGTGACAGTCCCAGAGTCAAAGAAGTGCTGCCATCGTTCAGCAACTAGCTCCTGGGCAACCTGAACCAAAAGGAATATTAAATTAAATTTATATTTTTCTCAGATGGTGAAACTGATGTTTGCTCCCCTGTTCATGAGCTGAAAACACCTCCAGTAGCATCTCTTGTCACAAAGGAGGAATCAGTCTCCCTTGTTCATGAGCTGAAAACACCTCCAGTGGCATCTCTTGTCACAAAGGAGGAATCAGGTCTTGCTCCAGCACAGTATCTCCATGCACGTTTTATCAAGGCATTTTGATTTTTCAGCTCCTCTGTAAAGGTGCATGTTACACGATTTCATCAAGAGCTCACATTTTAAATTTAAGTGCCAGTAAAAAAACCTCATTTCCTCTGCTTCCGCTCTTTCCTTATCTAGGCAGTAATAGTCACAGGCTAAAAGACTGTAATGTATAATGAAAATGCAAGTTCAAATTTCAACTGACCACCACAGAAAGGTATATTAAAAATTGCATGTTTGGTATCTCTGCTCAGAAACTCTTACCTCTGCCTTAACCCTCCCACCCCCTCCAAACACTGGCATCTACAAACCAATCAGGGTTTTAAAGTCATGGCACATGACTCAAATGCACTGACTTATCCTTTTCATAAAACAAGAGTTTCCCTGCATCAGGAATAAACAGCTGACTGTTGTGATGCGTTTTGTTGTAAAAACTTGACAAAGCTTAAGTTTATAGCATACACTTACCTATTCCCATTTTTTTATTAATGACAACTGCAGCATTTCATGCCAAAAAAACCCAACAACATACAACCCTTTATCTCAACATCCAACTTTCATCACTTTCAGAATTCTTTCTATACTACAGCTACCAATAGTATGCTCACAGTAGGGTGTACTCTTCCTTTCATAAATCTCCTCTGCCAACAGGTTCAGGACTCAAAGCTGAAGCTAAACATTCTTAGAACTTGTGAGGTCAGTGTGACAGAAAGAAAAGAAATGGAAAAACCCTGCTGGACCAAACACCCGGGATTCTCATGCTACATGGGATTAAAAGATGCTGAATTAGG
The DNA here is from genome assembly GCF_000695815.1 of Acanthisitta chloris. Classification (NCBI taxonomy): domain Eukaryota; kingdom Metazoa; phylum Chordata; class Aves; order Passeriformes; family Acanthisittidae; genus Acanthisitta; species Acanthisitta chloris. Next base: position 65,565 of record NW_008673303.1, read on the forward strand.
AAATTTTAGATCGAAGCTCCAATCTGTAGCTGCAATTTAAAAAAAAAATGAGAAAGAAGGAAATACAGCATGATCTCCATAAACTAATTAAATGTCCATAACAAAATGGTATCTGTGTATCGCTTTGTGTTTAAAATTTCATCAGAACACCAGAGATGATTTTTCTGGGGGAAAACAAGAAAACAAAAAAAAAAAAGGGACCTAAAGCATCCGTTGGTAACCCAGGCATTACTGAAAATAAACTCATTTCAGATTTAATGTGGATCTACATTGACTCTAGACACCATCGCTACGTGCATGATGCAAAATGCACACAACCACCAAACCAGATACCTAGAAAGTTGTCTGAAGCATAGTCACCTAATTTCAGGCTACAGAATAAAAGGTCCAGGGTAGAAATCACCTCAGAGGTTCCCTGATGAGCACTAGAGCTGTTGCTTCCCAAAGCAGTATCCAACCACAGGTGTCTGTTTTTACACTTTTGGTGCACATTTCTTTTGCTGATGCACTAATATTTTTCTCAGCGCACAACAGCAAAACGTACTGGGCAACTGCTCACTTTGGTAACGAGACTTTGGTGTGAGAAAAGTGAGGGCAGAGTTGGTTAAAAGTATTTTGTGGCTTTCCACTGCTCTGCTCTGAAATGAACATTGACAAATTCTGCCAGCACTCACTGGGAGTTCCCACACACTGGCTAACAAAGACAAGAGCAGTCCAAAGGAAAGTAAGTGTCAGCCCTTTGCGTATTTCTCTGCTTTTAAAGCAACTACCAATTTATTAAACATTAATTTCCAAGAAAGAGGTAAGACTCTGGCTTTAGGTCTGCATGAATCAGTCTGAAGGCAGTGCTGTTTTCAGTGACTACTCCTGAGATTTCACACTGTTACAAAGGGCTTGACCACTCATATTTTTCCATGCACTGGAGAAGACTTTGCTCAGCTAGAACCCAATTGCTTGTGCATTTGGAATGCATGTAGAACTTCTAAAAAAAAATAAATAAAAAAAACAACCCCTTGCTTTCTGGTACAAAAGGGATTCCAACGACACCTGGAACCCTTATGCCACTCTGCACATTCCCCAGGAGGTACTGTCTCCAGCAACCTCAGCATACCAGATTCCATGTAATGCTGTAAACACAGGAGCCCATTGAGAGATGAGACAAGTGTGGAAAGCAATTTAGATAAAGGCTATCTGATCTGCTCCAAAGGTGTCAGCATACCCCATGTAATGCTGTAAACACAGGAGCCCATTGAGAGATGAGACAAGTGTGGAAAGCAATTTAGATAAAGGCTATCTGATCTGCTCCAAAGGTGTTATGCTCATTAACATTTTCAGGGATGACATCACACACACAACACCTTAATACTACATAAAAAATAAACTGTCGATAACACTGGAAGCACTCACCCCATTTCCCACGATGCAAACACAACATACCTTCCTTACGGACTGTGTGGCCTTCTGCATGCACTAAGACACTTGCATATAAAACTGAGTGCTTAGAAAGATGGAAAACAACTAATAGGCATCAGATGCTTAATTACATGGATTATAGTTACCAGCGAACAGCAGATGGAAATTTGGGTGGCAATATATAAGGGTAAGACTCAGAAATAGATCTACTATTTGCCAACACTACTAACTTTCAAGTTCACCATCTGACTGGTCTTGCTGGAAGAGGAGAATCTTGAAAACCACAAACTGATGACTATGTCTCATTTAAGGATGCACAGTGGGCTCAAAAGTTTCCTTAAAAGCTGTAAGTTTTAAGGAGCAAGAATTTTTTCATCAGCAGTCTTGGCTCTTAGATTGGAAACAGCTTGTGAAGAGCTGGATGGAAAGTATAGGTAAACTGACAGGGAGATAACACAGTTGGCACTGCTGTGCCAAGCCTGTCCACACTTCACAAAGGAGCATCTGGATGTACAGCACTTGAGCTCTCCTCAGAGACCACAGGTTAAAAGCACATGACCACAAGTTCATGCCACTGTCTAAACAATGTTGTAAGGCTACAGACTCAGAAAAACTGACAAGTGCAGACACACCTCATGAAAATACCTATTTTTAACATAATCACTGGTCTCACCCAAACTTGTTGAGGTCAAGAACCCTGTAAGACTTCAGCAGCTTTGAGACTACAGGCAACACTTTGCAAATACTTGCAGACAGGATAAGAAGACAAATTTTAGCATATCCACAGTGACATAAATGTGTGAGAGCATGCGTTATACTTAAGGAGAGAAAGATGTATGCTTGAGGACTCTTGCATAAAAATGCTTAGTCAAATAAAATGAGAAAGTGCTATGCTTTAAGAACTCATGCTAAGGAAAACATACCTAAAAGTCTCAGCTACAGTTTCCTGGGTAATGATAAATATTGTTTTAAACTCCTTTGTCCAGAATTTAGGTTCACAATGGTATCTGGACAAGTAGCACTATTCTAAGAGTTTAATTTTTTCTGCAGTTTTAATTCAGTAATATTTTGTTTTTAAGGTTGGACAATATTCCCCTTTAAACCAAAATTAATGTCACACATCAATTGCAATTCTTCAGTGCTCCCCATCCATTTGAATGAACGCTACTCTACCAAAAAGCCCCGTGGAGTCAGTCAGTCTACGTATCATTAAACCCTCTGTTTTTTATTGGATGCCATAAGGACTTTGTGGACCTATTCAACTGGTTTTTGGCTGACCTAATTTTTGCTGAAATACCACTTTTTACAAAGACCACATTGCTCTGATTCTGAAAGCAGGAATTAGCTGCATGTATTTTACTTGGTACTGTACTCTACACATCTGATTGGCAAACCTCAGAAAGGACCGTGCATGATGCTGCAGTGAAGATCAACAATGTAATTTTAAAATTAGATTTATTCATTAAGGGTTTAATTCACTTTTCTCTGAATAAAGGCAGAGCAAATCAACTTATACAGCTGTATGAGCAAAATATAACTCTCTTCTGGAGCAAGAGACAGAGAGTAGAGTTATACAGCAGGCCTCCACGGTGATAAGGCTGAGGCCCAGAAGAGAATGGGCAACCTCCATGGACATATGTCTTGGATCCATTGTAAAGTATCTTGCTCACCTGTAGACAATATTTCCTTGTCCTCAGCATTACCCTAGTCATGGCAGGTTGGTTCATTTTTGAGATACCCTGTCGTTCATTCAAGTATATGCAGCTACCCGTAACTTAGCCACTTTTAAAGGATAATTGAGAAGGCACAAACATGGTATTTGCTCAGAAACTGTAGTCTTGTGCTACAGATTTTTCAAAAACAATGCTTCCCACAGTCACAGAATGCTTGAGGCTGGCAGGGACCTCCAGTAACCATCTGACCTAACGTTCTTACTCAAGCAAGGCCACCTAAAGCCACTTATCCTATGACTCAAGATAAGCTTTTCTATGCTGAGCCCAAAAGAATACTAGAAAAAAGACATTTTGATCACACAGACACATTTATAGTCCCAATATTATTTCCTATATTTCACCTTTGATTCAAGAAAATTAATTTATAAGCAAGTGAAAGATGACCTTCCTAGAAATGTTTCATTTTACAAAATGAGAGCCATGTGCCAAAGATTTAGGAGAATGATAAAAGATTAAAAGTAGCTGCATAAAAAAATTGCTATGGATATTTATAAAAGCAAACATATATGAATAAAATCCACACTTAGTAAATAGATATGCTAATACAAACAGCACTGAATAGATTTAAATTATGCTCAGGAAAAAAATTTTTAGACTGCTTCTTTAACCTATAATCACATTTCTTCTGGAACAATTTCAATTAAATCTCTTCTTAAATATGCAGAATACCCTGTTTTCTAAAACACTTGATTTACCCTGGAAAGCTTATAGGTGAAACTATTAGCTAACATTCAATATATCAGTCATTACAGAGTCCAATACTTACAATACAGAAACAAAGCAAGGACAAGATTAATACTGCTCATATTTCTATTCAGATTTATACAATTTACATATCAACACTTGAATTTCATATTGGTTATGCACAGACTGTGTAGTAGTACATGCTCATTCATAAGCATGTGAAAATCAAACAAAATAGTAATAGAGACACAAACATTCTTTGAACCCTAATCTTTTAGCTACAATCAAGAACCATTCAGTGTAAGTGCTCATATGCTTTTTGCTAGACAGTATATTAAGTGCATAGAGATTTTATATCTGAATACATGACTACATCTAGTGGACCTTATAAAATTGTAGTTAGTTTTTCCAATGTCAACTTAGAGAAGCCTGTTTGTTCTTACAGTTTCACCTCCCTCCTAACCTCCTGCACAGCTCTATTTCCCAAGTTTTCTTTCCAGTTGTCACAAGATTGACACTCACAGCACTCCAGAGAGACTTCTATAGATCTCATTCTAGTTATCAACAGATAAAAGTGAGTGAAACTGGATTGTTTCCTAAAATAATACACCACAACAAATTTCCAGTCCTGGAAACATGGCTCATATATTGCACGAGTGGTTCCTGTGAAGCAAAGGAAGTTACTCATATAGTCTATGTTGAGCTAGTGCCTCGAGGCTCTGGGACCTTAGTGCCACAGACCTTGGCCGTTATTGGCAATACCAACAAAAGCTGCTCTTGACAACATTTTGTCTTTTCCCCTTGCACTCCACGTTCTCAGCTGTGCCGATGCATTGTCAAACTGTGCATGAATAAAGAAGTGAGACATGTTTGAATGAACTCTGCCCACAGAAAGGTTGTACAGACAGCCCAGATCTGTGGGGCCCGTCCTGTCTCTTCTCCCTCTCTCTCTGTCAGAGGTTGTTAGCCATAACTCGAAAAACTTAACTGATCCTTAGAGGCTGCTGGTTACGATCCATTTGAATACAATTAGCCGAAACATCCTCAGTTGGAGATGATAACGGTTCAAAGGAATTTTCCATAAGTTTTTCACTTGCCCTCAAGACACCCCATGCTCCCTGGGCCAGCAGCCAGGGGACACAAGTGGTACACTACAAAGCATTATCAACTGGGAGTTAAAGCTTTAAGCTTTCACTAGATCAAGCTCTCTGGGTAGTACCTCACCAAGACAGCAACCATGAGACTCCAATTCACTGGCACAACTGATGGGATTTATGAGACAGTGACACTGAGTTATTCGTTTGGAAGATACATATGACTTGCTTGGAAGACACATGTGACTGCATGAAAAACTTATGCTAAGGTCTTTTAATGAGGACTACCTGCAATGTCTGAAAAGAGAAGATTGCTGCATTACCTATTCCAACATAATCCAGGCAGACACTCAGGCACAGACTGGCTCAATCACATGTGTTTTTGTTTTCAGTATATTTTGCAATTCCTCTGAAAACTGACAAAAGAAACACAGCAAAATCCCAGTGAAAGAGTTGATGGCTTTTGTATTTTGGCATTATTTAACTCTGCCTTTGGGATGATGAACTCTCTCACACATTTGACTGATGTAACTAGCTTAACTGATTAATCACTTTGCCTCCTAGCAGTTCCTTCCTGCTTATATCCAAGGAAACAGTCAATTAGGACTATAATTAATTCTTCCTTTCATGATGGGGTAAATTTGGAAGGTTGTGACCACATGAATGCAGGCAATGCAGCTGGTTAATCTGCAACCCTGAGCCTCATATTCCTAATGAACAAACTACAGCTCTTGTACTTCGAACAACAGACAAATCACCCAAACCCTTTACAGTCCACTTGGACACCTACAAAACAGCACATGGAGGAAACAGAACACTTAATTGGGCAGTTACATTGAATATCTATGAATATGCTTTTATGTCAAATATGGACAACTCAACAGAAACCATCAGAAAAGACAAGACAAAACAAGAGAATGGAAACTAGTAAACCAAGATTAAGCATATTCAACAACTGAGTACACACAGCTACTGAAACAGGAGTAAGAGTTTTAGCACAATGGTAACAACAGAAAACCATATCTGGATATAATGCAGATCACTCCACCATGAGTTTTTTTATTATCTAAACTAGTTGCTCTTCTAAAACAAACTCCACCATGACAACAGACCTTGAGAGGGAGAAATTCATTCAGGGAAAGTGCAACTACAGGCTGTTCAAAAGTCAGGCTACAGACCTACCTTGAGGTAGCAGTGTACAGCAAACATCTAGGGAGAAATTCAGATAATGTTTTAGCAGGCTGACTGCACTCTTACAGGTTTCAATGATTTCTCTGCATTACATCTTGATAACACTGACTCCAGAAAATACAGAGATCTCCTCCTCCAAGATATCACACGTTTGGAGACTGTAATGTTATTTTATGGAGCAGTTTTTGAAAACACATTCTAAGAATCTAAAAATTATTCTGACTGGTTAGACCATGTGAAATTTATAATCCTTAACACAATGTATTTTTATATTGATCATAATTTGCTACATAAATATGGCAAAGCAAGAGGCAGAGCAAAGCAGTGGGAATAAACTTCTGAAATTACAAGTGAGCTAAAAAGGATGCCTTAATTAAAATTTTTTGAATGAATGAAGAGGTGATCCTGAGTTCCATATATACACATTTGCTCTCCAAGTTACAGAATCAGACTTCAGACTGAGAAATTTGGTTTCCTGCCCAGATCAGCTGCAAAGCAATTTCACAAATTTACCACAAATCAAGAAAGAGACATGAAAACTCTTAACCCTCGTTTTGCTTCAGCCATAGAAAAGGCTGAATTAACATACAGTTTAATTTGATTCTGTACTTCATTCCCTGGAACATTCCAAATGGAAATGTCATTATTAACTTAATCCAAGTCAGCATTACCTTCAGACACTCAGCTCCTATCCTGCTCACTCTGGGTTTTTTAAGCCCCAACAAAAGGAAAACATGTTAAGTAATGTAGCAGTTCCCCACCGCTCATCATTATTTACACGAAAACAGAAAATGGGAACTTAAAATAATGGTAACAGTCAGTTGGCAACTTGGTCACAGATTCCAGATGATTTCCAATGTTTATGGCACTAACCACAGTAAAGTTTGATTTATTATTATATTTTCTCTATTTATTCCTCCATGAAAAAATAAAACTGTGTCACAAAGGTGCAGCTAAGACAACGACCTTTCATTACCCTGCATGTATAAAAACATGTGCACTCAGAAAACCACTGCATATACTTCTAATTAAAATCCAAAATATTTATTTTCAGTCAAATAATATTTGAAATAACCATTCTGAAAAAAAAATCAAGTTACCTTCATGCCAATTTTTTGGTTGGGTTTTTTTTTCAACTCAACTAACCAAACAGATGTCCCAATGAAATTCACCATTATTCTTTCCAGAAGAGCAGTCATGACTTTTCCAATAACTTGAACAGAATTCACTCCAATTCTAGTTTCCTGGACAACATACTAGGAAAAAATGGGAAATTGCTTTTCTGAACACTCGTTATGAGGAAAATACCATTAAATCAATCTTCATTGATACTACAGCACCAGATTGAGCAGGCAAGTGCTATATTCTGGATGCTATTCTGGTTTTTACTTTTCTTAAAGCTTGTAGGTTATTGCAAGTATTACAATTTTAGCAGGGTATCATACAAAAGACACTGATTCATAGTAAGGCGGCCACATATAAAAAACTTTAATTAGTATGCCTAAATAGAAAAGTCTCTGTCTTATCCATATATACCACCTCAGTATAATTGGTCCCCAAATCTGGTCTGTATTTTCCTATACATTCATAAAAACATGGGAAGCACACCGTTGAACTCTTCCCCTTTCTTACGTTTTGCTGTCTGAACTATTTGTAATGACTACAATTCGCTGCTATTGGTTAGATATTATTCATGAGGAAAAAAAAAAAAGAGGGTCAAAGTAAATGAATAGTCTATTAGAACTGTTGTCAATATGGCATGTGAGGTGCACTGGCTACATTCTAGTCTATCAACCTACACACCTTAGAAAATGAAGGTATCCTACTAATACATAGCTGACACGGATGTAAGCTGGGAGCCTAGCAATTGAGTCCTGATTTTATCAACACTTAAAAATAAAAGAAGTCTACCTCCTGTCAGGAAACCATGCAAATGAGAAGCCTGCTGCACTGATCACTGTTCCACATGGCTGATCTAACAGGGAAGGCTTCAACGGCTCAGGAAGCAAAGACTCGACTGGGAGCTCTAAAAACTGGACAAAAAAACCACTCAGAGTGGCCTGGATCACACTGCTGTCAGCTAGATCATTTCAGTTTTGTGTACATCATCAAGTGGTTGGAAAAAAGGCAAATTTCATCTTAAATGTCATTCCTGTCCCAACAATCCTCTGTAAGGACTCAGTATGTTAGTTCTGTTCTCAATGACACAACATCATTTGAAAGATGTTTCAGGTTACTGCAAAATAAGGTTTCTCACAAGTGTCTGATGGGGACTGACGCTCTGAGCATGAAAATATCCACAAAGAATCTCACTGTCTAAGGTCTCCCAGTCCACATCTCCCCCTGCTCAAACCCCAGCAGCATAAAATGATCAAACACTTTTCGTGCTGACTGGATGAGTACTCATAATGGTTTAAAAACACATGAACGGTGAGAAAAAAAGTTATTTTTGTTCACATATTCATATTTGCTTGGTGGTGTAAACAAAGCCTTTAAATCCCCAACATACTTATTTCATCCCTTTTAACAAACCTTATGCACTTTTCACAATATCCGACTTGGGACAAGAAAAAGCGTTTCCAGTGCTAGGCTGAGGAATACGTACCTGCCTAAACAGAAAAGCACAGGACAGTCTGAACGAGCAGGTCTGCAACAGCTCCAAGCTATTCTAAGAGGCAAAAGGTTCCTTCCTTGAAGAAGGTTTTCATAGAATAACGGACATAAATTTGCAGTGTAGTGTCTGTGTGGTTAAGTGTGTTCCCAAGCCCTTAAATACGGAAACACGAAATAATATCTCCTTCTTAGAGAATCCCTGTCCATCACTCTAGTATTAAGTCGTCTCACCATGTAAAATGTATTTCCACTCCCTCCTCAAGTTGTCAAGAATCTTATCCCTGATTTACACCTGGGGAACTGAGGCACAGAAAGATTAAGGATATATCTAAATCACAAAACTATGTCCAGCAGGTAAAATCTCTAACACAGATGTGTCTTCAGTACAGACCTAATCCATCTACAATTTGCTATTAAGGATAGCTCCTCTGCAAAGAGGAGCTGGAAGCAGTAAGGGGGGTTGTATCCAAATAAAAAGTTCCTCTCTGAGAGTACATTGCACTGACAGTTCTAATACACTGCATACCCGTGACCCAGGGGACTTAACCAAAACCATGCACCCTGGTTTGTCAGAGGCACCTCATTTAACTGAGGTCTAATAAATAATAGAATAAAGCCCTGGCTGTGGTATCATCTCTGCTCTTGCTGTGATTCTTGTAAAACTGTATAAAAAGAACTTTCAAAAACAATTTTAAAAAAAAAGAAACAAAACAAAAAGAAAACCCCAGAAGGTCTCTTTATGAAAGCAGCTACAAAGATTTTTAAATGACAACGAAAATTCAAAGCATTAGAGTAGGACTTTGCTCAGATGGTATCTGCTAATGGGCAAGGCATACTCCACAGCCAGTGCCGCAGGCATCTCCTGAGCAGCTGAAGGAGATGTGAGCATCCTACACCCACACAGGGCATGGTCTGCAGGCTGCTGTGGGGCCCCAAAGGCTCCTCTGGTCTAAGAGACCTGAGACCAGAGCTGCAGCAGGGGATACTCAAGGACAAGGACTGCAGGTCACACTGCAACAGCTCCTTATCTGAAGGAAAATCATTCAATGCTGTTTTAAATTTACTGGATTAAGGTAATGCAACAGTAGTGTTACTGAACTAACTTTGAATTTGGCTCCTAGGTGTCCTTGAGTCCCAAGATTTTAACTAACTATTTTGATGCTTATGCGCCAAAATAAGAAGGGTCTGATAGGAAATGGTCATCACAAACATCAGCAGCTGCTATGCATAGATGCTACTGATACGGAGACAGCTGGGTACACATTTCTGTGGTCATTTTCTTGATGAATAGAGAGTGCACTGTTGCACAAAAATGGCATTGTCAGCCTCTCTGAAAACACTATAGGTTCAGTCCTGATCTGAATGACTAAGACTTGTCTTTAAGAGACAGAAAGACTCCAAAATCTGTCAGTTCTTGTCCTGCTGGCATTCCACTCCTAGGAAGACAATAACTTTCACCAGCAACTCTCAAGCTTAGAAGACATGCATCTGATTCTGCAAAAGGTTACAACAGATATGTCACTTAAGTGCACAGAGGACAGAGGTTTTAAAAAGGATACTCGTTCAGCCAGCTAGGTTCATGCTCCAGCAGGAGCCAGGAAAATGTCAGAAGCCCTCTGGTAAAAAGGAACTAAGTGCTCTGGGCAGGCAATCCAGGACAGTTGGCAAAACAACATCTGAGAGAAAGAGGAAATCTCCTCTTCAAAGGGTAACAGGGAAAGGGGCGAAACATGGGCATATTGAAGCCTGCTCCTAAATGTCATTATTCCAGAGGAAGTTAATGACACTTTCCCTCATCCACAGGATGTGTTCTTCCCCCATAAGCTATCATTTAAAGAATCAACTAGTACTAACTAAGCAGGCTATTAGCTGTTGATATCTAATAATACAAGAACAGAAGCCACAGTCCTGGCCTTGCCAGGCCCCTTGATTAGGGGCAGCATTCTAACTAACGGTGCCTTTGTCATCTTGACAGGTTCAAGAGGTTAGTGCAAATTTCTGACAGGATTTGCACATCAGTGCTTTACTGAATCACACACTGACCAACCTTTCCAGACCAAAAGAACCCACAAATCCTGTGGTTTAGAGGAAACAAAAAAAAAAAAAATCAGTAAAATTATATTTTCTAACAGGTATAGCTCATGACCTTTAGATGTGATAAAGAGCAGGGCAGCACTTGCAAATTTTGGACAGTTGAATTTCTTCATTGTATCAACAAAACTACTATTCGATAACCAATATACTGGTGCCTCAGTCAAAAAGTGCCCAAGAGTGACTAACACCCCAGTACTCCATGGCACAAACAAGGAAACTGCCAATAACACAGAGCTGATGAAGAAAAACTTTGAGACACTTCTAAATTAAAGCAATCTAGATCAGTAAACGGAAAAACCTCAGAGCAAGAACACAGCAATTTCTTTGTGCAGAATCCACGCTGACAGCCTGTACCACACCCTGAATACTTATATAAGCATCGATGTCTTGACCCTCAGAACACAAATCAAAACACAAGCTCCTCCCCCCCAAAAAAAAACTAACCCCAAAAAACCCTAACCCTACGAAAATATTTTCACAAAAAGCAACAATCCAAGCTAGACAAATTTTGGAAAAAAATACCACCTGCATTAATCAACTACAAAGTTTTAAAAGGTTGTTAAAATACAAGAGCAGATATACAAGGAAATATATAAGCAAATTCAAAAACAAGAGCAAAACTTAGGAAAAAATTTTCCAAGCTTCCTTCTAGTGAGATGAATTAGACCATGGAACAGTCCACATTGCTTGGGCAGGCTGAACCACGTTGGACAGAATATTGGAAATGCATACTGCAGGGAAACTTGGAATCCAGACACCTTAAAATGTCCTTTCCATCTTTAATGTTTCTAATTCTACAACTAACAGGCCTAAATTGTGATACAATTCTATAGTTTCCATGTTTTCACTGAAATGAGGATGAGAGATTTGTCACTGCAGAGGTGCCTCTAGGAGACAAGCCTCAGTAGCTCCAAGGAACAACATAAACCAGACAGATGTCAGAGCTCTCTCGCTGAGTGCTTTAGTTCGAGCACTCAGTTTAGCAACATGAAGATGGTTATGCTGGCTGCAAGAGGACTTCAAATGGCTTGTCTACAGAAATTACTTTAGAGGAATATTATACATGACATCATCCAACTACATTAAGTCTGTTCAATTACTGCTAATCAACTTAGAATATATCTGTGTAGTTATTTTTAGAGGTTTTACTGAGGTTTATTAGGAGAGCATATACTAGCACTCCCTTTATTAAGATGCCATAATGTTCAGCTATTTTGAAAAAGGACAATTTTATTTTTATGCCTTTTGTGTAACATTTGGGTTTCTGAACAGTTTTATCATTTCTTACACTCCCCGGAGTTAGTTACTTCTGAGGACAAATGTCCATTGATTAACAATGAAAACACACTGTTTGCAGATAATGTAATTAAGGGATAGACTGCCAAGTACCAGGTCTAACTCTCCAGGAATTTGCTTCTCCCTTTTCAAGGAAGCTCAAGGAAAACACTCAAAATCCTTATAGCACCCAAAGCACCTATGTTTCTTGTTTTCAGAGTTCAAAATAACACTTAGAGAGCAACTGACAGTAGAGTTCCCAATAAATACACTGGGATAGACAGTTTTACATTTTGGATGCTGGATACTACTGGGATACAGTAAGTTGGTTGCAAGGGGACTCTGCATCCTTGCCCATGCTGCAGTGGGGGTAGCTGTGCACAGAGACCCTGTGGGACAGACTCAGTACTACTATTTGCTACTCTGCAAAAGATTTTTAGCAGCATAGTGGTATGAAAGGCTCCTCGATTGTCTAACTACTATATAAGAAAACTTCTCATTCTTTTGGGAGTTGGGAAAAGGAGTAAGTATATTTTAAAATGATCTTCTGCTTACCTATTCCACATGGAATCTTGTCTTACCTCTCATGCCATAATAAATCAGGATCGAATCCATAAAAATAATATTAAGCTAACATGAGTGGAGTGAGGATAAGTTAAAGACAAGGCAAGTTAAAAAAAATAAAGTCACCTTCCCACCCTCTACTTCCACCCTACATTTAGATTAGCTTTTATTACTTGACCAGCATTTTTTAAGGGTCTGTTTTGTTTTCTATACACATGTAACTCCCATTACTGTCAGTGGAAATTATGTATGCACATCAGTAGCAAAACAGACTGCAGGATATTTAGCTCTCTAAGGTATCATTGTCCCTGTTACAGTCATGTTTCAGGAGAAACGCCAACAAATATATTTGGAATTCTGCCTTTAAACAAACACTGTATTACAACAGGCACAAGCACTGCCTGATTCTTCCAAATGGAGGCAATACCCAAGAGAGAATCCTACTTAAACCAACAAAACAGCATTTGTCTTTTCCCACCATTCCCACAATGTTGCAGTGTCTCACGTTATGAATTTGGTAAGAAATACCTCTGTAAGAGAAACAAATAAAACCAACTTTTCTCACTAAACTGGGTACTGAAATAGTTCAAAAATTACAGCAATACTTGAGAAGAGCAAACAACAATACTTTAATATTTAGTTACTAGAACTAAGAGTACTTTTCCATTCACAGACCACAAAGAGCTTTTACAATATTGGATCTCTATCACCATAAAGTGGAGGAGGAAATAATGGGTGAAGTGGAAGAAATGTGGCCAAGAACTGAAATGACAAGGAAACCATTTTTCCTAACTCCTCATCTGACATTTTGTCTTCTGCAGCCTGTCAAGCACTTCTTGACAAGCAAGTGTGCTGTCCTCCCAGAAGCCAGAATCCCATGAGATCATGGAGGTTATTCTTTGCCACATAAATAATCCTGATATGCAAAAGCTCTGACAATAACGTGTTCATTCTACTTATTATTGTTTTCTAAAGTATGAACAAACCTCCATTTAGATACCTACATTAGTTTTCTTTCTAAGGCATTTATATTCACGTGCCTCTTCAACATTCCTCTACCTCTAAGGCTAAGAGTGAAAAATGCACACTAATGGCAGCATATTCATCACTGTATGCCTTAAAATCATAGGAAAGCACTTGATTTCCAGTAAGAGCATGTCTTTTCATTCCATCACTAATCATCTGACATTGCAATGCTTTCCCTAAACCACACTGAATGTTTTTATTAAGAAATTAAATGCAATCATGAATGCAGGGATGTGAACTACAGAGTCTTTGGGCACAGACACTTGTCCTGCCAGGCTTCATACCACCAGACTGTAAAAGCAATCATGGTTTCTAAAACTCTGTATTTCCTCAATGAACTGAAGGCTCTCCCTGTGCCAAATGAATTTCTGACAGGGTCTCAAAACCAACACAAAAGGTGAAATGGAACGTAATGAGAGTTTTGTAGCTGAAATCCACAAAGCCTGATCCTATCCAAAGTTATTTCACTTATGTCACAGGAGGAAAACTCATAATAGACCTTAAGCTCCCTTTGAACACCTCTGTTTGAAAAAACAGACTCATATTAGCAGTGTATTAGCAGTCACAAATGCTAGTCTAGACATTACAGATACAGCCTCCTCTAATCCTCACTGGCTCATATATATCTGCAGCCACCAGGTTGTGTCCATCCACATAGTTTTCCTGGTAATTTGGATCTCTCAAGGACCCTGGCCTGAAAATTGGTCTATAAATATCCGGTGCATCAGTTTTACTTATAAAAGTGATTAATTGAAGACTCTAAGCTGTTACTACCTTGAATGGGAAATAAAATGTCACTCAGCAAGGCATAAATCACAAAAGCTGCCAATAAAAACGCCTGAGCCATACAAGTCAGAATCATGTGAGCATACTATCTAGAAAAAAAACCAAGTACATCCTTGCAACAAAATTTTACCAATTACTTGTTTTATTAAACAGCTACAAACTTCTCAGACAATAGCCAACTTTGTGCAAATATCCTTCCCTGATTTATCAGGAATAAGTTGGTGGATGTGCTTTTTTTTTCTTTAAAATTTTTGTTTTCCTTTCTAAAGGGTGTGAGTCAAAGATTGATCTGAGCCCTCTGAAGGCAGCAGAGCTTGTCATAATGTTTGGACAAAACTTAAACTCTTTTTGGTGGATAGCTATCTTATTTCCTACTGGTTCATTTATTTATTTACTTTTTTCCTCCCGTAATCATTTAACTCACTGGCATCAAAGAACAGCTTCATTCTCAAGTAACATATTGACTCTTGTAAGGAATAAATTAAACAAATTAATTCATTTAGTAAAACTTACTTGTAATGGCAATACATCTATCATAACAAGATTAATTTTATCAAGCACACAGTCAATTAGCTTCTGAAGAAGTACTGGGAAATTAAAGCAGCCTTGCTGCCACATCGTATTGTCTTCCATAAGGTGTTTGCTAAACAGTGTAGCTATATTGTGATACTGGTTTTCACTGTAAATCTGTTTCTCTCATCAGTGCTGTTTTCTCTACTTTCAATAAATCTCTCTTGCATGTGGTAGCATAGGAAGAAAGATGACTTTAATAAGGCAACTCCTACTCTGTTTTACAATGACTGTGGAGGGAAGGCACTGAGTATTTATCTATCTTTGACAGACCTTATAAAGAGATAGATATACAGCATGTTAAAATGTATGTTGACAAGATACCATGTTGCTCACTTTTTCACAGTAGGAACAATATACAACCACCGTTAATAGAGTTTCTGATACATGAATCTAGCAGTTTTCTAATAAATCAAAGAGCCTGATGAAGAAAGGTATCTTAAGTTACATTGTTCTCAGGAAATTAAAAATGCTTCATGGGACATGACACATACCAAGAGTTGCAAATAATTATAATCACAGTCAAACAAAACCAATCTACTTCCTAATTTGTATGCTGTTTTTGACTGCCATACCTAAATGCTGCCTAAGTAAATTACTTCTATACTCAAAGATTAAGAGTGACTGTAACAGAACAATCTGTTCTATTCCCCCACCTCCAAACAGAGCCTCTCAGAACAGGGGGCTGTCTTTAAATGCAGTGTTGACTAAGGTTTTTTGGAGCATTTAAAAATCGCTTGCTCCAGTCCTAAGCCAGTCTTTTCATTGTCCAGTTTCCCCAAGAGCGAACAGTCTAATCCTCAATTTTCATGTTCTTTGCTCAAGGTCTTACAAGATGCCTTGCTCCAGAAGAACATCATAAATGAAGAGGTAATGCTCTTGATTTAGACTGAGGCAAATTTAAAAAAAATCCACCCCCACATCTGCAGTAAATAATGTTATTTCTTTGAAGCAGCTAATGGCAGCAGCAACAATCTGGCTTGTCAAACACAACAAGATTTTGTATACCAGAAGCAACCCCAATTGATGAACAGGGAACTAGGGATGGAACTGCCACATGAAGCGAGCTAGATACGGCATGTTTCTGAAAACACTAACACTCTCAAATATCCTTCTGTAGCTTGTTATTACATTAGATTTTTCTTGTTCCTTTGCTGCAGCTGTCTTTAACAAGAAAATTTTAAAAAAAGCAAACACGGGTGTTTACTCAAGGATCAATTCACCTGCTGTTCCTCTGCTCCACCTGCCCCTGTTGCCTCACTACCTGGTCCAGCAGTACAGCTGGGATGACTCATCTCTGCATGAGTACATTTTAAAATTATCTATTTTCAGGGGTTTAGATCTGCAAAAGGAGAAGGAAGGATAAAAAGACCTTCCTTTAATATCACATCATTTATCTACTTTGCATCTCTCTTTCACCTTTTTTGAAGCAGCAAAAGCACAGTGGTTGAAACCTCCAGCCTTCTGAATGCCAGGCTAATGTACAATTCACCCCTTCATAATGAAAGGCATCATAATTCAAGGGCATCTGCATCATCCTCCCCCAGATAACAATTTACTGAAGCAGCAAAAAGGAAAGAGCTTTCAAAGTTTGTTGCAAAATTTCAGATCCATGTTTGAATGGAGTTGATGGATTTCCAGAAGCAGAGTGGAGTGCTCTGCTTTGAATTAGCCATTATCTTTTACATCCCTTCTTGTTTCCTGTCATCACAAAAGAAGATGAGTTACCCTTTAACTTACTGTAGAATAATCTCTGACTACCAGCAAAGGCGTAGTTAATGCTATTGGCAAGGATGATTTAGGAGACAACTTCAAAGTTCAGCTAACTATAAAAACAGAAGTCGTACTAAAACAGCCTCATTCATTCTGCATACCAAGTATGAGGGAAGCAGAGCTTAATACCACAACCACAGGGAGATGTGACAGTATGAATCAAAATGGTAGTTTCTCACTTTCTCACTTGATAATGTATCCAGCTTTGCTAACAGGAATAGGTGTTCATCAACTGCTGCTAAAATATAATATATAAAGTATGACATCAGTGCCCAGACCAGATCTGACCAGATAAGTGTGTGAAGAGGAAATCCTTACCTTAGAGACCCAACAGATTAACCTCTACTGTACAGATTTCTTATTTAAACAAACTGAGTCACCTGACAGCTGCAGACCGACCAGACACACCTTTGATATTCTGAAGTAGGCTTCATTCTAAACTTGCTTTAAAATATATTTTGAAGCCTCCTATAATGAAACTGTCCTTTGCTTCAGAAAGCTACCTTACAGTCTTTTTCTGTGCCTTAAGAATAGCAGCAAATGCCCTCAAGTCATTTGACAGTCAGATGTTTTTGTTTGCTTGGATTTCTTTTCTTCAATGGATCTGTTACTTTGACACACAAAACCAAACCCCTTTCCAAAGAGCAAAAAAAGAGGAGTATCTGTGTATTCAAAATAGTTTGATAAAACTTTTGTTATGGAATATCATCACGTGTAGGAGGGCTTTCCAGCATTTTGTATCACTGTGTGTGTGTGTTTCTCAACCCTCATGCTCTCTTTTACAAAATACATGTTTATCATCAAGGTTTTAATAGCAAGCATTACTGAAACAGTTGTTCAATATGGCTTATCAGATCCATGGCTGACAGAACATAAGTAGCATGAAGCCTACAGTCCAAGAACCAGGGATCAAAATGTAACACATTTTCTGCTGGATATTCAACCACCAGAGCACAATACAAAAACACTAACATCGAGACATCTGTCAATCATGTACTGTACTAAACCATAATTTGACAAGTACCACTCCAGAGAGAGTAAAACCAAATAAACTTGCACATATTTATGTGTCTACCTGACAAGTTGACTCTTAATTTTATAATGAGAAACTCAGACTCCTGCAAACACAAAGCACCTTAAATGCATCTGATTCTTCACCAGCATTTGCAAAGTAACAGGAACGTTATTTAGCGAGATAAAATCAGCAAAACAGTCCATGTGGCCTATTTAATTTCTAATTTACTCATTTTATGTCACTCTGCAACCTCTCACTTCATATAACACCATAAAACATCTTGTTATTAAAAAAACCATAGATATTTAAAACAGAAAGCCCCTGTAAAATTTCTGTGCGAAGCTCTATTGGTAGGATAACTAGATGATCTTTGATAAGGGCTTGAAGACTGTTAAATATTCACCTAACTCTGGCAGTGATCACTGATGCCCATCACTGGCCATATGTTCCCACAACAATCCAAATGGGTAACTTGTTTACCAAGACAGCTCTACTAAAACATCAGCAATGAGAAAGCTGCCAATGACCACATATAAATGTCTTTAAGACATCGGTGTTAATGTCTCATTGAGATAAATGGAACAATCCCTCCTTTTTCCAGCTTTTATTCCAAAGTAATTTGCAAACTCTGGAAGTCATCACCAAGTTTGTCTTTCATTACTTGATGGTGGGGAAAAGTTACCATGGCAGAAGTAATGGAAACTAGTCTCAATGTGCTCTCCAGAAGCAAGTATAGCATATCTTTCAAAGAAAAAACCCTAACAATTTCATTCTTGTTTTAATTATTTTACACTCCACAGGTTACCTGAAATCTCGGTTAAAAAAAATAATCTATCTTCATTAAGTGATGCTAGAAAAGACTATGACCCCATTAAACGCACTAGCGAACCATTACATGAAAATCTTGCCCATTCTGCTTTGGACAATCCTTCTGTGTTGACAGTTTCTCGATTTTCCCTAAGCTTCAGTTTGTTTCTCCTCATCCAATAGAACTGACATTAGCAACAGAAAAACATGTATTTTAACACCCACTTTGCTGAAATTTCCCCAGGCAAGTATGACAGGCAGAGAAGCTGGAGTGTAGTACATGAGTTAATTTTGTGGGGTTTATTATTACAATAATTTTTTCTCTCAATGAAAACTTTTTTTTAAGCTCAGTCTTTCTAAGCAGGGTTATATTTTGGCTCTCTGGTCAACTCATAACTACATGTGGGCTTTTAACAAAAAAAGGTACAGGTAGGCCTTTGCACAAAAAACTTCATGTTGCTACCAGTTAAGGCAATATACTCCATGATACAGGGAGGTATCTGCACCTATTATCTACTGATATCTAAGGGCAGTTGCAATTAACGTTGCTAGGAAGAAGTGTCTGTTGTGAAAGGGAAAGATGAGGTTTTCTCCAAATCACCTCTGCAACAATAATCCTCCTTCCGGTCATTTTAATGAATGTAAAAAGAGCTAAGGCTCAAGGTTTTCATTCTATTGCGAGACTGATTGGACTCACAAGCTATTCAAAAGCTAAATGTGGAAAAAAATCCAAACAAAACATTCCTCCCAGACAAAATCACATGTCTAAACAATCACAGATGCTGTGACACACTCTCTGTGTCTGCACTCTCTATCAGGACATTTGGAAAGGTAATCACACAGCTCAGTGAAATTTCATTTTCTACGGCAGTTCCACACATTTGTAGGTTTCTGTTCAAATGTCACAATGGGTGAAAAGGTAACAATTCTGCTTTAAATCAAGACTAACTAGGATTGAATTCAGTCTTTGAAAAGGAGGAGTAATAGTCTCTCCTTCATAGAGATTTCCTGCCTCTTTTTCTGCATTCAGAATGGGACACAACATATTGTTACGCCAAGCTGGCACATAGAGGGCAAACAAATATCTTCTCAGAATGGGAAATAGGATGACATTATAGGATTGCACTGTATTCCCCCAGAGTTTTACTCTGTAAAACACCTTATTGTCAGTTCCTTCCATGAGACCAGTGGTACCAAGCAACAGTGCTTAAGTACCTCGTACCCCAAGCCCCATTTTAAATTAAGCATTTTTAACAAAAACACACTGAAAATGGGAAACTACGATGAATGCATTACTGCAGTGGAAGATGCTAACTATGAAACAGAACCAACTATGGAAAAATACAAGCTGCAGTTCTTCAAAGGTTAAAACCTAACAAAGCATTGGACTGATGAAACGGAGAGTTCTCAGCAGCAGAAGTCAAAGACAGATAAATGGTCCTGGCAATTGCAATTTAGGGTTCAGCGTGGCAAATATTGACAGTAGAGCTATAATCCCAGTGCTGATTTTTTTCATGGCCTTTCTGCTATCATTAAATTCTCATTTAATAAGAACTGCCTACCAGACCATAAATCCAGTTTAACTCCTAAGAAAATGGATCCTCAAATCCTGGGTCTACTTCAACAAACATCATCACCCCAATGCACTTCCCTTTTTGTCTGAAGAGAACAGCACTCTTCATTCTTCTCGGTGACAAGGTTAGGCCATGTGTATAGAGACTTTTTCAAGGCCCTAATTGGAAATGCTCAGTGCCAGTGTGAGGTCCTCAACTCATTGACTGGGATTTGAGAATGCTGGGCATGGTATTAGAACTTGGTTTTTGAGAAGACAAAGACCATCACATACCAAATATATCCCTGGGGATATTCTGAAAACCAGACACTCCAGAAGCTTGTCTTGACATCAAAGGCATCTAACTCCTGTCTATTCAGCTGTTGATGATTAATATAAGTATTTTGATATCAACTCTCAAATTGCATGAACCACAGACTCAAGTTATCACGATCTCTTGAAGAGCCCTGATTGATCAAACACCAGGCATTAACTTCAGCAGATGCACTGAAGCTGCATTTCTCCTACTTCTTACACCCTAAGCACAAAACTGTAGAGACATGAAGTCAAAAGTTTCCAAGAGAGGTCATGTAACTCAGCCAAGGCTAGGATCAATTATACATAACCAACATCAATACACTGCTGTCCACCTGTTCTTAAGATACTCTTAATAACAGAAATCCCATAGTGACTGCAGACAACTGACTCCTGTAGCTCCTTGCTACCAAAACATTTCCCTTGTATCATTTACTGTGACCTAAGTACCATGTGTCTTGTCTCCATCATTACTCCATTTCCACCAGTACATCCATCTTTATAATACTTCATAAACTGAAAAATTTTAACTCTGTGCCTTCTCAGTTGCCTTTGTGAATAAATACTGTCAACTATTTCTATTTCTCTTCAAAAACAGCATTTCCAAAAGTTCTTCTTATTATCCTTTGCATTCCAAGAAGTATGAAGGCCAAAAACACACCATTCAAAACTGGATACTGCCAGGCATCCTAAGGAAATAAACTACTGTGCCAGGTGGATTTGCAGTGTGACTCTATCTAGTAAATCTTACATTATCACCACCACCAATGATCAGCAGGGGAAGGAGGGAAAAAACCTTTTGTCAGAAGGATTCTGTAGCAACAGAACATTTTATAAAATGAGTAAAAGTCCTTGTTACCAGTCTTCTTATTATTCTGGCACATGCAACTGCTGTGTTCAAGCTAAACTGAGTTTATAATTACCAACCTAAATATGCATTTCCATTTATTGTCTCCTAGAAGTTGTGCCGTGGACAAACAAATTCTGAAAGGCCAAAGAAGAAACTCGTACAGATTCTTCTAATTTGCTTTCTAATTCTCAGGTACTTAGGATGGCTATGCCATGATGCCAAGATTTCCTGTGAAGAGGTGGAGGACAGAATTTTTTTCAGAAAGTGAAAAACTGACACCTAACTGCATGATGCTGGGATACAAGGCTTTCATAAATTTCTGGAAAAAATTATAAAAACACAAGCAAAAACAGAGTCTATGGCAGCTAAATTTTAAAAAAAAACAACATTGGGAGACACACACCAAAAAAAGTCAATGGTTTTCTATTGTTATTTTCTTTAAGCATTTACTGACCTTAAACTCTTGGTCCAATTTTCATTACAAATTTTATTGGACTAAAATCTAAGAAAATACTTAAATAAAGACCCTTTTTCCAACAACAAAAAGCTCAGTTCAATGCCTCAAGATAAGAAAAATAATTTTATAAATATTTCTGGCTTTTTACAGAGGTGTTATGGGTGATCTATTGCCTGTTGCTGAAACTACAGTTTTAAATGTCTGGGGTTTGTGTCTCTCCTTTTTCAAATACAAAAAATTGTGGAAAATATATGTGACAAACTCTCTCACTAGCCAAGAAGCCCTTAGCAAAGCAACTTAGGACAACTCTTCTATCTCCACAAAGGCAAAAGTTTAACCAAAGCAATAAAACTGTTTAAAATGCTTTTGCATCCAGAGCATGTCAGCAATGCTGAACTGAAAGGTGCAATAAGATTTATATTACAGCCATATTGTTTCCCCTTCATTACTTCAAAATGTTTATGTTCAAACCCAAAATTTAAACACTCCCACTGCTTTTTTTGTCTCATAATTGGAATTGGGATGAGCCATTGTACAGAAATTGTCTTCCTCAGTCGTTATTTCAATGACATCCACAGGCTCAACTAGAGAAAGCTCTACCCAGAACTGCACAAAAGCAGTAACAGACAATGATAATTTTGGTTTTATTTGTTTTCTTTATTTCTTTCCAAAGACACTGTGACTATCAAAATACAAATGGGCTACCAAGTACGTAACTCAGAGTTTGGCAGCAGCACAAGTGAGCCAAGGTAGCACGAGAAACTGCTGCCAAACATCTACAGTTAAAGGAAACAACAGTCCCATAGAAAGGTTTAAGGGCATCTTACCTGGTCTAACTCAGGAAGTTAAGACTATTAAGAAGGCTACTCATTAAAACTATCAAATTAAATAAATCGCTCCCTCTCTACATACACTGAAAGAAAAAAACATGCAAAGAAACTTTCTTTGTGCTGTCACTGAAAAATATCTCAAATGTGTATCTTAGTAACATTGAGAAAGTGGTCAGGAGCATTGCACCTCACCCTCAGGTGGCAAAGTAGGGCCAAGATATCCAAATCAACTCTAAGCATACTAGCCTAGATACTGTAAACTAAAGCAACACAGAGTTCAGTGCAAGCTGACCTCACCTACATGTCTGAGTAATAACATGAGCAGATTCCAAACTACGTGAGTCTTTGTATTCTCCACACAGCAAAAAGAATTTTCAGATGTTACTCTGACTAGCAATGTGTTACTCGTACAAGAGGAAAACCTGTATTTCAGAGCCGTGACAACTGTTAGACTAGGCACACACTGGGAAAGGGAAGGCTGACATCAAAGAGTAGCAAAGAGAAATTTGGCACCTGAATGTACTGACACAGTTTTAACTTCAGGAACTGCTGTGCAATTCTTTACAGGGCTTTGATTCAGCAGACCCAGTCTAAAATGCTTTGCTGATATGGGATAAACCTAAGCATATGCCTAAGTACTTCAGAGATGTGAGAAAGCTCCATTAAAATGCTTTACAAAATTATGTCTTCGTGCTGGAGGTGCCAAAGCAGCAATTTGTAGTTGTTAACGATCACTGGAGACCTTCTCTAAAGGTCCTGTCACAACTTCCCAGTCATTACAATGCACTTTCTCATGACAACCAATGCTCTCTACCCAAATCCACTCTCATTCCCCCACTCCCAATTTGAATATTTGATATTTTTTCCCTGGAAAATAAACTTCTCTTCCTAGTCAAATCAAAACTTTAAGCCTTTTCCCGATGAGTGTTTTTTGGATCCTTTCCCCTCCCTGTTACTGAGATTTCATGAACAGCACCCTCTTGACTTACAGTCTTGCACACAACAATGTGGCAATATAATGTCCCAGTGTATGCTATTATTCTGTGTAAAAGAACGTCTGATGATTAGAGTATATGCTCTCCGACTCTGAGATGACTGACTGCATTAAACTTATGGATTAATCATTCTATACTGAGTATTCCCATCCAAATAGACATAATTCATTCAACATGCTTTTTTAAATCAGCTTTTTAAGTCTGTTTTTTTAAGAGACTGCTATGGTTTACTGAAATCGAGCCCATAACTTTTCTTTATGTTCCATTTGATTTGTATTAATCCAAATTATCACCCTCCTTCTTGACCAAGAAGCAGTAATACTGGTGGTCAGTACCTTCCTCCCAAACACACAGCGACACAAAGAGCTACTTTCAACATGAGAGGCAATTTCTGAGCAACACGGTGGCAGGGGGTGGAGAAGATAACCTAGAGAATTAAATCCATTCTTACCAGCATCTTGTGAACAACTGATATTTCTTACATCTTTATTTCTCTTCGCACAGAAATACTCTTCAATACCTACTTTTAAATAATAGGATATGGAAGGTCACCTTATCAACAAAGGCAAAAAAACTCCAGAAACCAACCAGTGTTCAAGGATCCTCTTAAGGGAGTCAAAGAGAGCAGCTCTGTACCATCCTTGACGGGATCCAGTCTGAAAGCCTCTGCTCTCAATGAAGGAATGGTAAAGAACTACCCACAATTATGCACCTACTCTCTGCACAACCAGACAAACCTTTCTTGTGTCTTTACATCTTTGGGAGATTTAAGTCCAACCCAGCCCTGGAATGGCACTGACAGGACTGCTGGGTGTCTGCTCTAATTCAGTGGCAAAACTGACCTTTAAGGGGCTTCAGAGATGTGAAATTCTGGTCTACTAATGTCAATATGAGTTTTGCCATTTCACATGTGAAAAGAAGAGGTAATCAAATTGCCCATATCAGAAAACCTGGGTGTCTCGGAATTAGGAGAAAAAACTAGATTTAATTTTATTATCTGAGATTGAAATTGGTCTCATTTAGAAGAAAACCATAATGGACACTAAAAAAAACAGAAACACAACCACCCATTACAGCAACACAAGCAACTTTGTTATCTCAGTTAAATACATTGTTTAATTAGTTTTCTAAATGCATACACTGAAAAGCGATTAGACAGCCATTAGGAGTAATATATCCATTTTCTTTTCACAATCACCTGATTTACAATCAGCCAAATTTCTAAAGTAATTCAGTCAAACAACATTTTTGGCACTATTACCCCAGTAAAGTTTCCAATTCCCTTTTTTCTGACTGTGACGACTGCAATTTTCCCTTAAGCCCTAAAGGTCTGATCATCATTTCAGGAGATTTACAGAGCATCTCTTAGGTTAAAATGTGCTTGGTATGTTTATGGTCTCATTTCGAGACCCAGAATTCTGAAACTATTAAGCCATTTTTATGAGGTAATCTTTAAGAAAACCAGTTTTGTGTTCTCCTCATGTGGGGAAAAAAAGACAACACATCCAAAGAATAAGATCGCTTTAGATACCTTTTAAAAAAAGCTGAGCTCTGAAAGAAGCAAAATCCACCCAGCTATTCACACCTCAGGTGGCTTACTATTAATTAACAAAAGCTTTCCTAATAACCTTATTAACTAGCAAATATCTACATGAAAACTTGACAAAAGACCCATAATGACTTCGCCAAAATATTGTGGATGTGACCAACATATCTCACTGATGGAAGACAAGATCACAATACAAAAATAAAGCCTCTGAATAGATATTTTCTTCTACATCTTCTCTGATGCTGTTTTTTATTGATGCTTCATCACTCTAGAGATTCTGTAATCCAGTGTGTTTTCCCCACTTTGCGTCAGCTCCTGTATGCCCCAGTTTGGGATTATGTGCCTCAACAATGCATGTGACATGCATGGGAGAAAGTTCTTGATGGTGGTACTTGACAGAAAACTATGAGAGAGGGTGTGAAAAAACAAGCAAATCTGTAGCACAGCTGTTAACTGAACTTGAATCCTGATCTAACCAAACTAATATGCAAGCCTCAAATCTATCCTTCACCACAGTAACTGCTGTATTTATCCTTGCAATGCTTCGGTTGCTTGCTTTCCAAAATATAACAGTTTAAAAAAAATAAACAATTCCAAAGTTTCTTTTTAATATTTTGGTGAATTTTTAAGCTTTGCTTCTGCCAAACCAAGCAAAAGTAGAAAGTACAAGCGAAGAAGAGAGTGCACCATGAACACGCCTCAATCCTGAAAGAGGATGCTCTTAACATACACCTCACTCCTGTAGGGAACCAACCATCTGTGGTCAGGTAAATTTTGCAATGCCACCAATACAACCACTCACACCCAATAAGCAGTGTCAGGAACACCATTTGTTGCATTTCAAAGCCAAGAGAGAGTTCCAGTCCATCATCAGCTGGCACCACTTACGGTTCTGCCGGAAAGCTGAAGGATGCCAGTGTCTGAATCAAGCAAACCCTCTCCTAACCGCAGACAGGCTCTAAGTGACTTTTACGCAACAAGGCTCTCCAGAAAACACCAAGCTTCTATAGTATGGATTTTTTCCAACCCATGGCATATTTGTGCTTGCTAGCTTGCATTATGGGGGATAAAGCAGTCCAGAGGAGCGGGAGCAGCAGTTCCAAGCATGAAAGTACAGCAACAAGTGAAAAAATCCTTTCCCTCCTGCCAGGAGCCAAACTGGGGGAGAAGGGAAGAAACAAAACTTAACAAAATACATGTGTTCTCACCAGTTGTGTCTGTCATTTCACTAAAAAAAAAAAAAATAGGAGACTATAATATGGCATATAGATGGAAAACCAAAGGTGGGCATGCTACCAAATATGCATCTTGTAATCAGGTGCTGAACCCTGTCATACAAACTGTCTGCTTATGTTAATACTACAAGAAATCTTGTCTGTTAATCAAAGCCTAACAAATGAGTTTTAAGCATTAAAATCTGGCTTTTTGTAATCTTCATCTTCATTTCCTTTATACTGTGTTTTATAATAGTGACAAAACCCTTGAATGAAGCCAAAACCCAAGACTCCAACAAACTGACTGGCAGCACTAATCAAGTCAATATTGCATATTGCCCTGACTCATACCCTGAGAAGGCACAGAACAATGAGAAGGGAACTAAATGTAATACAAATATGAATTCTACCAGCACATGTTAAAAACCCCAACACAGTACATTACTTTCTGTGAAATGGAAGACGCTGCAGGTTGTGAATTTCAGTGCAAAATTTCATTTGTGAAGGAACTGGAAGGTGAAAGACCCGGGAAGGCGAATAAAATAAGGAAAGGCACTAAGCCCAGAGGGCCACAGAGAGCCCAGGCACCTTCCCTGGCAGTTTGCAGGAACACTGGGATGAACCCCCCCAGTCAGACCTGTGCAAGTGAAGCAGCAGTTTCACGGTCCAATGCAGGCAGCAGCAGGTGACCAGAGAGAGGGTAAATGCCACTAGTGTGCTGTGAGGAGCCTGGGGAAAAGCCAGAAGGTAAGATGACAAACCTCTGGGCAGAGAGAAACAACAAAATAGGAAGCAACCAAAGTGCCATAATTAATACTCTTTTTCCTATCAAAAAGAGCAGCAAGGTTTGAAATTTCCACATAACTGTTTGATCCTCCCCAAAGACAACATGTAAGGCCTAATCAAGTGCCTCTCACATTTCTCCACAGATTCCCTTTGCCCTTGCCCTACAGTCAGGGTTATAATAAAACAAAGGAGTTTTTAAGTAAAGCAAAATCTCCATCTGTGTCTGACCAGACCACTGTCAAAACTGGCACACAAACAAAATTTGTGTCTGTCTTAGCCCAGTCCCTGACCCAAGCCAATGGTCTGTGTTCCACCATTTGACCTGGTAAGTGCTGGTTAGATTTAAATGTGGGAGAGATTTATTTATTTTTTTTTGAAGAATCACATAGGTGTTCTTTTCCTAGCGAAAACATCCATTTTCTATCATGAAATACAACTATAACACAAAATATCTAAACTTTGGGGAGAAGAACGCCAATATTTGCACAGTTGGTTTCTGAAACCTGTCCTTGATATGGAAGTATAAGCTGAGCCAAGATTTGCTGTAAATTGTAGCCAGTCAAAATAAAACATTAACAGTAATACCAGCAGTATGGAAGTATACTGCAAGAATTGATCCCAAGCAGTCCATAAATGAGTATCAGAACTAACAGATTGATTAGTAGTTTCATATCACAGACAATAAAACAGAAGAAAAGTTTGAATAATCCGTATTCAAGAGCACATTTGTTGAAGTGGGATCCCTATTATTACCATATAGAAGCAGGTTTCCCTTCCAATTTTACAAACTATGCATAGTGTAATGCTTCCAAGCTTTATTTTATTCACTGAAAATAAATTATCTCTTCAAAATTATTCCCTTTCATAATAAAAATTACTTTTCAGACAAGTCAATCCCACCAAGTCTTTCCCACAGGCATTCTTTTCCACGTTTAACTGAACAAGGTTCTTCTCTGGTACCAGTGAGCTTTCAGAAATGAATCAAAACTTCAGCACCAAAGAGCTGTGCAGCACCACATGCAAGTAAACACCCTGAAGCCCTACAACTGACAAGATGTGAAACTTTTGAAAAATACATGCGCACGCTCCATAATAAAACCCTGTATTTCATTAATTGATATTGATGACAGAGACAGAAGCCTTTATTTGAGAAAAAACATTCCTTTTATTTTCTCTATTTCTAGGCTGCATGTTAACACCAGTGCCTCCAGGAGACCCAGGCACTGCTTTTGGTGCAAAAGAGGCAAGGCTGCGCCTTTCTGCTTCAGAACAAATGGGCAGGCCAGTGTGCTTTTTTATGCCCACCAATACAAAATAACCAAATCTAATCCCCTCAACTAACAACACACTCCCCAGTGTTAATCCAGCTCACTTGGTAAAACCTAATTTTGTCCCAAGTTAGAGGAAACCTTTGGGTTTGTCATGAGCACATGTTTTAAGAACTACAGCCAGTTTTAAGCACTCCAAACCCTCACATTTAGATAAACCAGAGATTTACCAACAGCAGGAGAGCGCAAGGGTATCACTGCCTGTTAACTTTGGCTGGGAATCCTCTATGATGAGGTCTTGCCCAGGTGAGAGAGATTCCTTCACACCACCTGGCAAGAGCATGACACAATCAGTGTTGACAAACCTCCGGCTTTCCCATAGGATGAAGCCTACGGGTTTCACTGCATTCCTCCTCCTGCCAGGGGACCACATCAGCGTTTTTAAAATGGTTCTGTTTCTAAACTGGAACCCTGTGCATGCAGGGATTTTGCTAGTACCTCCAAGACATAACACCTCAGTTTACCCCTGTTGTCAACTCAGCTTTTGTCACAGAAATAGAAATTAGTGTCACAGGTGTAAACAATGTGAAACAGTGCTTCTCCACCAACAGACACCCATACGACATTGCTAACACACTAGACCTCTTGAAATAACTACGAATACAACTATGCTAAAGTCAGCGACTAAATGTATACAACTTTTCTTCCCCACAGTTTTACTAAAAAATAAGGGGAATTGAGTATTACGTCTCACCAGTCAAAGCTGAGACCATAAACAAAATTCATATTTGCAATTATAAGCAAGTGGTATATAAAAAAATTTACTTAGCAGCCTACCGTACTCAAATAAATTAACTCCTGTAATATTCGTCCAAGCTATGGAGAGATCCAAGAGTTAACAATTTATGGTCATATTTAACAATAAAAAGTCCTTGAAACTTATTACCAACTGCTGAAGTCTGATACTTAGCAAGGTTTAGATATATATCTTGACTGGGATGTCATGGGGAGAACACAGAGAACAGAACCTCTTTCCCACTCGTGACTTTCAGAGAAAAATTCGTATAAAGCTATACAACTGAAAGTAAAATCAAAAGATGATTCAACTGAAAGAAAACCGATGAAGGGAAAAAAAAGCCCATACAAGAAAGCAGCTCAGGAGTTCCAAGCACCAGTACACACAATATTCTGAGGTATCACAGCATGACTACGAATAAGCTCATCTGTCCAGCTTAAACAGAAACCTCTGAAAATCATCTTCAAGCAAATGCATGTGAATCATTTTGGCTAATGAAAACATAACCCTCAATCTGAAGAATTTACGTAAATTACATTTTCCTAATTCCGCCGAAAACATTAAAGAAAATGGATTTGCCAAAGATAAAAAGCAAAGTAGGCATGATAGATCACCATTAGCAATACAAGTATGGCTAATTCTCCTTGACAGTGATATAACTCCAGCTACAACCCACTTTATTTTTTTATTAAGTGTTTAGATGCAGTATATCCCACACATTTTATCCCCAGACATCCTAGATTTCAGTACCAGTGAGTTTTTATGAAGATCAGGCCTTGGAAATAATGTACTAGGAAGTGAAAGAATAAGTGCAACTTGACATAATTTAGCATACTAAGGAAAAAAAGAAATAAAATAGAGGCTTTATAATCTCTGCAAGTTACAGAAAGTAGTTTTAAATGGTGTTAACTAATACAATTAATTTGAAATAATAAGAAGGAACAAATCACACACTTATGGGGAATCACAAGTACAGAATTAATACTGCACTCTACTCACTGTTAGACAAACTAGTGAACTACTGGGCTGGTTTGGGCTTTGTGTTTTTTCATAAATGCATCTTTGGTGTGCAAGGTTGTACTGCATTCTCTAGCACAAAACAACTTTGATTTATTCATGCAAACATTAGAAATGCATCAGCAAACAAAGCCATACAGAAGAAATGGATTTTCTGTTTGCTTTAGAAACTCAACATCTGTGGATAGCATCACCTAAGTTACAACCGAGTAACTTTTCATATTCTGGTCATTTTCATTTACCAATCCAAACCCCAGTTGATCTGGTGATACAAAAAGCTCTGGGAAAGGGACAAGAGAGAAGGAATAACGTTTTTAAAACTTAAAACAGAAAAATACTTTAACATTTTCCCCTTTCACATCATAAATTTAAAGAACAAGGAAACTGACATCTGTTCTAACTTAGCGCTTAAAAAACGAAGAAAACATATCAGGGTTATTTATATCTTGTCTGTGTTTCGGGAAAGGTTTTCGGAGCCGGAC
>NW_008673304.1:0-7164 GCF_000695815.1 Acanthisitta chloris
CAGGGGAGACCTTATCACCATCTACAAGTACCTGAAAGGAGGTTGCTGTCAGGTGGGGGTTGGTCTTATCTCCCAGGCAACTAGCAGGAGGACAAGAGGGCACAGACTCAAGCTCAGCCATGGGAGGTTTAGGTCTGAGGTGGTGGATTCACCATCCCTGGAGGTTTTCAAGATGAGACTGGATGTGGCCCTTAGTGCCATGGTCTAGTAACGACTGTAGACACAATTATCCTGTCACATCAGCTTGGTAACATGGGGCTAAAATGTTTCTAAAATCATGGTAGCTAAAGTAGGTCTTAGTGACAAGGTAGCTAAAGTAGGCCTTAGTGACAAGAATGAGCATGTCTTAGAACGATGTGAACCTACACCTGTGTACCTACCTGTGTACGTATACCTGTGTACCTCCCTATATGTACCCACCTGTATAATAGAGAATTATACAGCAATGTATGGGAAAAGAAACTCGAACTCATGCTTGTGTGAGAACAATATATGGGAAAAGAAACTTGAACTCTGGATTGGGTGAAATCAATATACACACAAGAGAACAATAGCAAAGTAATGATTAATGTATGATTATACAACGATTATGTAAAGAAATGGTATAAAAATGTATCCATCTCAAATGCATGTTGGAGTCAGATTAGGGGTTTCAAGATGAGACTGGATGTGGCCCTTAGTGCCATGGTCTAGTAACGACTGTAGGGTTGGACTCGATGATCTTTGAGGTCTCTTCCTGGTAACATGGGGCTAAAATGTTTCTAAAATCATGGTAGCTAAAGTAGGTCTTAGTGACAAGGTAGCTAAAGTAGGCCTTAGTGACAAGAATGAGCATGTCTTAGAACGATGTGAACCTACACCTGTGTACCTACCTGTGTACGTATACCTGTGTACCTCCCTATATGTACCCACCTGTATAATAGAGAATTATACAGCAATGTATGGGAAAAGAAACTCGAACTCATGCTTGTGTGAGAACAATATATGGGAAAAGAAACTTGAACTCTGGATTGGGTGAAATCAATATACACACAAGAGAACAATAGCAAAGTAATGATTAATGTATGATTATACAACGATTATGTAAAGAAAGGATATAAAAATGTGTCCATCTCAAATCCATGTCGGAGTCAGATTTGAGTTTGTCTGTACCCCTGATTCCCAGAGCTCTTCAATAAAAGCACCGCATATAATCATCCAGTGATTATGTGTTTTCCACGCTAACATTCCAACCCAGTTGATTCTATGATTCTATGATTCTGCAGGAAGTCTCACCCAGCCTTTCTTTTCTAATAAGATTTAGAAATACAGGATCTAATATTAGATTATTTTAACCATAAAAGAGATGGAGCTTGTCAGAGGTCTCATCACAGAGAAAAGTCTAATTAATAGTGCTGGACTGCCAAAAGGCTAAAGAATGAATAGTGAACTCAAATGAACTTTATTTGAAATTGGTAATCAGAAATTGGTTTGCCTTTGTTCATTAGTTTAATGACCCTAATCATAGAGAAGCCAACAAGGAGAGGTGATCTGCTGAATCTCCTATTAACCAATAAGGGGCTCATTCGTGTAACCAGATGCAAAAATCACCAAGGTCGTTTGGACGTTCACTAGACACAATTTAGATATATGAATCCTTGGATTAGGCCTACTTTGGTACATGAAGGACAGACTGATCATTAAATTCAAGCAGGCTCAGCAAAACACCTGGTAAGGAACATTCCAAGAAGAAATTGCGGCCAAAAGTAAAGGTTCAACCAAGGGACAGAATCAAAAACAAGCACCATTTAGAATTCAGTAACTTTTAACCAATGAGCGCTACTTCCTCTGCTTGTTGAAATGTATAAATAATAAAATGTTTGGATAGTTAGTATGCATGTTAGGTGGAGTGATCCCCCATGCATCCAGCACTGCAATAAAGAATGCCTGCTTCTTTATACTGCATTGGTGTTAAGGAGTCTTATTTCTGATTTTGGTGACAATTTTGGTGACCCAGATGGGACTCTGCTTCTGAACCTCTATGGATCAGTGGGATGACAGGAGTACCAGCATGCACCAAGGGATTCTTGGGGAAAACCTCTGACCCCTGGACTGGAGAGCTCTGAGCAAGATCCTTTGGAGAGAAGGTAAAGGCATTCTTTTAAAAGGATTAAATGCTGGTGCCTGCCCGTAGAATGAGGCAAAAGCCTCACAGGGTTGGGCCAATAGGTACCTAAGAGAAAGCATAAGTCCTGCTAGGCAAAAGCCTGTGGAAAACCCAGGTTGGCTGGTATTGTGCACAAAGGTGGACAGAATTTTTTCTCCCTTTTCTTTTCCTTCTTTTTTGCATCTGTTTAATTAGTATTTGCTTAATAGCTATATTTGATTAGTCTGTATTTGTTCATTTAAGTTGGGATCGTTTTAATGTTTATTTGTTTAACTTCCTTTTGATGTGTTTAGTTTGTATAAGTTTGTATTAATTTACTTTGTTTAACTTGTATTTGCTATTAAGATCCTAAAAAATGGGGAATGTGGCATCACAACGGAAGAGGGAGGGGGAGGAGGAGGAGGGGAGGATAGCTGAACAATCTCCTCTGGGATATCTTTTAAAACATTGGTAAAAAGCAGCTGGAAGAAAATGTTAATGGAGTACTGTAATAACTGGTGGCTTAAATATATTTTAGAAGATAAGCAGGACTGGCCAGTGGATGGAACTTTAAATTATAATACTATTCTGCAATTGATATTGCTTTGTCAGAGGGAGAGAAAGTGAAATGAGATTCCTTTTGCAGAAAGATTGCAGGATGATCCCACAGGATAACTTGGTATTGGCTCTTGAAAGGGACGGATGTGGTGTGTCTAAGAAACGGTGTTGTTCAGCATGTGATATAGGGAAGCAGTGTTTAAAATGTAAAAAGGAGATTGAGGAAGGTCTGAGGAGGTTGATGCAAGGTATGAGGAAGTGTCGGATTTGGATTTTATGGTAGCACCAGAGCAGAGGCTGGAGGAGAGAATGTGCTGTGAGAAGGGGGGGTAGCAGGAGAGAACCCGAGAGGAGGAGAAAGGGGAAGTGCGTAGTGTGTCTTGCAGGAGAAAAGCATGGAGAGTGGGCAGTGGTGAGGGAGTGCAGAGAGCACCTGGAAGGGGGAAGGTTCTTGTCTGGTAGCAGGGAGAACAAGAGGGAGGAGAATGGTGCAGGAAGAAGTAATACAATCTCCTTTGCATCAAGATGTGGAAATCATGGACCCGTGTTTACTAAAACCCTTCGCTTGATTACTGAATTGTGATCTTAGAAGGAATTGGCCAGAATATATAGAGAGGATCCGGAAAGGTTGCAAAGATACTGTTTATAGGAGACAGAGTCGAGGAGGTAGAAGAAACAGTGGAAGAGGGGAAGTGTGGTGTACACTATTAGGAAGGGATCAATGTGTTGCTTCTCAGATTTGGTCACTGGAAAGGAAGAATGCCAGCAAGCGAGAAGTGAGGGAGGGGATGATATGAATCAAATAACTTCAGCTGCCATGCTTGTAACATCAAACAAAACCTGAAGGAAACTGGGGGACTCAACTCCAGCTGAACCCCTGGTTGCTTTAACCCCGGGAAATTAGAAAATAAACTTTTAATAAATACTGGAGCTGCATATTCAGATTTGAATACATGTAAATTTCAGTAATGAGACAGTGAGCATTGTTGGTGCTACAGAGGAAAAACAGAACAGACCGTTCATTTAACCATTAGAAATTTAAAATTGGGAAAAGGTGACTAACTCATCAATTTTTATATATGCCAGACTGTCCCATGCCTTTGTTATGGAGTGACCTATTAAGCAAATTGGAGGCATAAATAACTTTTCAGGAAGGAAATATAAAAAGAAATATTCCAGAAATTAAAGCTTTGGAAGCACAAGTTTTTATGTTACAGTGTTTTGAACCAAAAGAAGAAGTGGACAATGCAGTTATTCCTTTAGTTCAGGTAATGGATATTCCTGGACAATTAAAATCAGCAGAACCAGTAAGGATATCTTTGAAACCTAACACCAGACTGTTAAGACCAAAACAGTCTTTGAAATTCCTTTGAAATTAGAGGCTAAGCAAGGGGTTGAAAAGCTAATAGACAAACTTCAACATTATGGACTATTAGTAGAATGTCAGTCAGAGTATAACACTCCTATTTTACCTGTAAAGAAACCATATTCAAAAGAATATAGGTTAGTGGAGGATTTAAGAGCTATTAACCAAATAGTACAGGACCTCATCCAGTTGTTGCAAATCCCTATACACTACTAACAATTACAAAAGAAACTGATAAATGGTTCACTGTGCTAAATTTAAAGGATGCCTTTTTCTGTATACCTCTGGAAGAGAGCAGTCAGAACATCTCTGCATGTGAGTGGGAAAGCCTGAGCATCAGCAGAAAGACACTACTAACATAGACTATTCTGCCTCAAGGATCTAAAACAGTCCTACATTATTTGGGAACCAACTGGCAAAAGAATTAGAAGTATGGAAAAAGGAAAATGAAGATATTGCTCTTCTTCAGTATGTCTATGTTGCTTGCAGCCACTACTAAAGAGATTTGTATTAATCTTACTACTGGACTTTTGAATTTTCTTGGGCTATCAGGATACAGAGTGTCCAAACGAAAAACTCAAGTGGCCGAAATTCAGGTATTATAGCTGGGATTCACCATTCCACAAGGACAAAGGAGTCTGGGAACAGAAAGAAAAGAAGCCATTTGCCAGGCGCTGGAACCAACAACTATCCGAGAATTGTGGGCCTTCCTAGGGATGGCAGGATGGTGTCACCTGAATATGGCCTAATTGTAAAGCCTTTATACGAAACATTGAAAAATCCAAAGGAGTTATTGCTTTGGCTAAAACCAGGACATTAGATTTTCAAAATTACCTTTACAACCTTTTCTGGCTGGCTGGAAGCTTTTCCATGTCACACCAACAAAGCAAGGGAAGCAGTGAAAATGATGTTAAAGTGGAAAGTATGGATCAAACATTAAAGAGACAAATTAACAAGATCTGTCAGTAGGCTTCTCTTAAATGGATACAGTCAGTTCCTTTGGCTTTGTTAAGAGTCCAAATACAGCCTAGTTCAAAGTTAAAGATTAGCCCATATGAAATTATATATGGAAGACCATATCAAATGTCAAAAGGGACAGCAGATATAAACTTCATTGGGAAATTGTATTTGAATAGATATTTGATTTCTTGTGGTAAAACTCTTACAGAACTACAGTGGTATGCAATGACATCTAGACCTCTTGGCCTTGATACTCCAGCTCATCCATATCAGATGGGAGACTTGGTGTATTTGAAGACCTGGACAGCTGAGCCACTCGAGGAAAAGTAGAAGGGACTTTATCAAGTACTGTTAACAACTAAAAGTGTATTTAAACTCAACAGAGTTAGCCCCTGGACTCATTACACTTGAGTAAAAGTGGCTCCACAGTAAAATGAGTGAGTGCAATTGAAAATTAGCAGAAACAAATTGGTATGTATTATTGAATTACTAATTATTCTGGTATTCAATCTGACTGGTAAAGTAAATGGAGAATTATCAGCTGAAAATTATTCAGGGATTTGAAAAATGCATAATCTGTCAAGTGTAACTGCATGTCTGCCTATCCCTTGGTTTGCTGGAGAACCTATTCCTTGGGGAATTATTCCTGTAAATTTGTCTTTATTGGTAATGTATGATCACATCACAGCAAGCCAAATGACCCACTATTTGGATAAGGAAAACAGGTGTAGATGGGAGTGGCGAACAGGGGATGATAGAACTGTATTTTGTAAGAAACCCGGTGAAAATTGTCTGAAAAGATCCCACAGTCTAGATCAGCATTTTATAGAATCTGCTTTATCTGCATCGGGGGAGAAGTGGCTGAATTGCTAAATTTATGGGTAACCATAACTTGCACTGAAAAGATTACTAATTTAGTGTGAGACCCTAAGAAAACAGCTGCATTCTTGGACCAAAAAAGCCTTAGAAGGGCAATGGAAATATGTAGGAGAAGTAAATTTGTGTATAGATTGGGGATTTACAAAATTATACAATATCAGCAAGAGTCAATGGAAATGTGGAATTAAACAAAATGCCAACAGTGTATCAACTTCTGTTCACACTATAGTGCAATGAGTGCAAAAATGCAAATCTAATAATAGAAACTGTCATACAGGAAACTTAAAAGTCCCCTCTCCTGGATATACCATGTGGGTTACCTTGGATGGATATTGTCCTACTCAATTGCAACTGAGTACTGTCACTACAAGACAGGTAACTCTAGGGCTATTAACTTTGTGCCCAACATGGAAAAAGGATCCCATAAAAGCAAAATGTTGGGGGAAAATAAAGCGTGATATGAACAATGATCAGTGGGCAGAACCCTCCACCTCTACATAATTTAGCTGGACCTTACAGAGCTTTCTATTCCCTGGAGCAATAGCATTAGAAAATAGTATCTTATTAGATAATCTAACTTGGCAAATAAAAGAATTATCTAAAGCAGCTGAGAAAGGATTTCAACTGGCAAATAGACAAATACAATCTGTTGGGGCCTGGCTAGCAGAGGAGCTGTAACTTGAGCAATGGTTAAAGGAATGCTTAAGCAATTAAAAACAAGACACACAAAAGAGGTCTTGCTGACCTTGTTTCTATCTTCATGCATTCCTGTGTCTTCAGTCCAACACCTTATAATGGTCTTGTTCTCTCCTGCTGCCAGGATTTTAAGGTTTCATTTTGGTTTTACTGCCTTATAGATAAGATAAGTCATCTGACTAACAAGCTGGGAATAGTGCTGTTGTCTAGGTTCTCATGGACACTGTGTAGCTCTTGTCATCAGTTTCCCAGGATGTGAGAGCAGGATGCAGCTTAAACTTGTAACCTATCATAAGTAAGAACTGCATGCATTGACAGGTTAAGGAACCAATCCAAAGTTGTGTGATCAGCGCGTAGCTGCATGTACAGGAGACATTTTACTATAAATACTGTTAGGTGCCCTAAATAAAGTTGGCTATCAGAGCATCATATTGGTGTGCTGTAGTCCGTCCCTCGCAAGGACCCCAACATTGTGGTGACCCCGACGTGCCCTTCGCATCAAAGAAGTGATACTTGGCATCAGAGAACACGGACTCCTTCACATCGAAGTGCTAGGGCACCAGGAAGTGGCGAGGGGACT
>NW_008673305.1:0-363 GCF_000695815.1 Acanthisitta chloris
CTCTCCTACAGTGTCCAGACCCCCCAAAACATTCTCCCTTTGTGAGGATGTCTCCCCCTCATTTTTGGGGATGTTTCCCCCTTTTTTGAGCCATTTCCCCCTCTTTTTTTGGGAAATTTCCCCCTCATTTTGAATAATTTCCTCCCTTTTTTGAGGATATTTCCCCTCTCATTTTTGGGGCTTTCCCCCTCATTTTTTGGGCTTTCCCCCCTCCTTTTTTTGGGCATTTCTCCCCTTTTTTGACCATTTCCCCCCTCCTTTTTTGAGCCATTTCCCCCTCTTTTTTGGGAAATTTCCCCCTCATTTTGAATAATTTCCTCCCTTTTTTGACCCATTTCTCCCCTTTTTTTGACCCATTTTGCT
>NW_008673305.1:402-1019 GCF_000695815.1 Acanthisitta chloris
CATTTTTTTAGCCATTTCCCCCCTTTTTTTTAGCCATTTCCCCCCTTTTTGAAACACTTTCCCCCTTGAGACATTTCCCCCTTTCTGGGCTATTTCCACCTTATTTTGAGACTTTTCCTCTCTTTTTTTTTGGAACACCTTCTCCCCCTTTTTTCCAGGGCTTTTCCCCCCCAGGTTGGTTGGGATGATGATGATGATGATGATGATAATGATAATTTTCCTCACCAGATTATGATTGGCAGCATTGGAATCATCCTCAGGGAAAGGGATATAAACCCCCAAAGCCACACAATTAGCAAAAATGGTTGCCAGGATCAGGATGTCAAAAGGCCTAAGGAAAAATTAGGATAGGAAGAAAAATATTAGGGAGATCCAAAAAAAAAAATTATCTCACCCCCCCAAATATCACCTGAGGGGCTCAAATAGGTTTGGGGGTTTTTTTGAGGTATTTTGCCCCTTTTGAGGGGATTTTCACACCTTTTTTTGAGATATTTCTCCCCTTTTTTGGGATATTTCCCCCCTATTTTGGGATATTTCTCCCCTTTTTTGAGGCATTTCTCCCTTTTTTTTTTAGATTTCTCCCTTTTTGGGGGCTGTTTCTCCCCTTTTTTGAGGCA
>NW_008673305.1:1126-1341 GCF_000695815.1 Acanthisitta chloris
CCTTTTTTGAGGTATTTCTCCCCTTTTTTGGGATATTTCTCCCCTTTTTTGGGGATTCTCCCTTTTTTTGGGATATTTCTCCCCTTTTTAGGGGCTGTTTCTACCCTTTTCTGGGATATTTCTCCCCTTTTTTGAGGCATTTCTCCCTTTTTTTTGGTTATTTCTCCCTTTTTTGAGGCATTTTCACTTTTTTTGGGGTATTTCTCCCCTATTTT
>NW_008673305.1:1655-1926 GCF_000695815.1 Acanthisitta chloris
ATTTTCCCATTTTGAGGGGCTTTTCATCCCCTTTTTTGAGGCATTTTCTCCCTTTTGAGGGGATTTTCACACCCTTTTTTTGAGATATTTCACCCCTTTATTGGGATATTTCTTCCCTTTTTTGGGGATTCTCCCCTTTTTAGGGCTGTTTCTCCCCTTTTTTGGGATATTTCTCCCCTTTTTGAGATATTTCTCCCCATTTTTGGGGATATTTCCCCCTTTTTGGTTGCTGTTTC
The DNA here is from genome assembly GCF_000695815.1 of Acanthisitta chloris. Taxonomy (NCBI): domain Eukaryota; kingdom Metazoa; phylum Chordata; class Aves; order Passeriformes; family Acanthisittidae; genus Acanthisitta; species Acanthisitta chloris. The sequence continues at coordinate 1,892 of NW_008673305.1, forward strand.
CCCTCTTTTTTGGGGATATTTCCCCCCTTTTTGGG
>NW_008673305.1:1952-2173 GCF_000695815.1 Acanthisitta chloris
TTTCCCCTCTTTTTTGGAGATATTTCCCCCCTTTTTGGGAGCTGTTTCTCTCCTTTTTTGGGGATATTTCTCCCCTTTTTTTGGGATACTTCCTCCCTTTTTAGGAGCTGTTTCCCCTCTTTTTTAGGAATATTTCCCCCCTTTTTGGGGATATTTCCCCCCTTTTGGGGGCTGTTTGTTTCCCCCCTTTTTTGGGGATCTTTCTCCCCTTTTTGGGAGCT
>NW_008673305.1:2504-3068 GCF_000695815.1 Acanthisitta chloris
GGATATTTCCCCCCTTTTTGGGAGCTGTTTCCCCTCTTTTTTGAGGATATTTCCCCCCTTTTTGGGAGCTGTTTCCCCCCTTTTTGGGAGCTGTTTCCCCTCTTTTTTGTGGATATTTCCCCCCTTTTTGGGGGATATTGCCCCCCTCTTTGGGAGCTGTTTCCCGTCTTTTTTGGGGATATTTCCCCCCCTGTTTGGGGGCTGTTTTCTCCCCTTTTTGGGAGCTGTTTCTCCCCTTTTTGGGCGATATTTCCCCCCTTTTGGGGGCTGTTTTCTCCCCTTTTTAGGAGTTGTTTCCCCCCTTTTTTGGGGATATTTCTCCCCTTTTTGGGGGATATTTCCCCCCTTTTTGGTTGCTGTTTCCCCTCTTTTTGGGGGGATATTTCCCCCCTTTTTGGGGGCTGTTTTTCCCTTTTTCCCTCCCCCCCAGACTCACTTCCACTCCACGATGCTGATGGCAGCTCTGCGGATGGGATTGTTGAGGCGCAGACAGAACAGAGCTCGGGGGGAGCGATGGACACCCCCAGTTCCCCCCTGCCCCTTGTGTTTGGGGTGGGGGGGGCG
>NW_008673306.1:0-612 GCF_000695815.1 Acanthisitta chloris
TCTACAAGCCACCCCCATGTTTAACCTGAAGAAATGCTGTAACTCTGGGGAGGAGAGGAACCATGCTGATCACATCTCTACCTTCCTGCTGGGTGTCCGCTCTGTAGACACGGAGCTCCAGGCATGCTGATTGCTGGTGTTGCTGGCAGTTCTTCATTGAAAGCAAAACTGGCTTCATCAGTAACAAATACAGTCTCATAATTTCAAGTAATTGTATATTCATTTTAAATCCAATACCTGACCAAAGAAACATCACATCTGGTTATAGATGACTTGAAGGTAAATGTCTTACGACAAACAGTGGACTTTAGCTTGTAACCAGCAGATGGCTGTTAGGAATTTTGACAGCTGCCACTCACTTCTGGTAACAGGGAGTACTAACTCTGAGTTCTGACTCTCAGACAGCTTCAATTGTTTAGATTTGAGTATTTTAGGTATTATTGTGTCAGCAGAAATCGCTGCTAAGGGAACCAAGGGTCATAGAATCATAGAATTTTAGGGGTTGGAATGGACCTGAGAGATCAGCTACTCCCAAGCCCCCTGCAATGGGCACACCTCCCCACTAGATCCCTAGGTCAGGTTGCACAAAGCTTCATCCAACTTGGCTTTGAA
>NW_008673307.1:0-250 GCF_000695815.1 Acanthisitta chloris
GGATTTGGGACTCTCCTGCATAGCCAGTGCTGGTGCTGCCTGCCTGGAGCCGCTGCTTCCAGCGCTTCGGGGCTCAGACCGGGAATCCCAACATCCTGCCCAGGGCTGGGGGTTGGAACGAGGTGATCTTTAAGGTCCCTCCCATCTCTAGGATTCCAGGATTCTGTTCCATCGCCATGCCCAGCCCGACCCCGCGCAGGCCCTGGGGAAACCTGTTGAGGCAGCGACTTCCTCCAGCCTAAATACTTCG
>NW_008673307.1:351-17156 GCF_000695815.1 Acanthisitta chloris
ACCCGTGTTCCCGTGGCCACTGCCTGGCACCGCCGGCTCCCTTGGTTTCCAGGCTGCTTTGCAGCTCAAGGTGATGTTAGGAAACATCTCCTCTTTAAAGTTGAACTTTGTACTTCTGTAGCCACTGGTGTGCGTGGGGTGACCATCCTGGAGCTGTCCCTGCTCTGGGACAGGGTGCCAGGGCTTGTCCTAATCAAACAGCCTCTTCCCAGCTTGGGAAATAGCAGGAGAGCAGGGCAAGGGCTGCAGGGCCACCCAGGAGTCCTAGTCCTCAAATCACCAGTGAAACCACCCTGCTCTGAGGTTTTTTTCCTGGTTTTATTTTGAGTTATCAACCAGTAGCAGCTTCTGGGGGCCAGGGGAGCCTCCTTCCCCCCCCAGAGAAGATGACCAGGGGTGGTTTTCTCTTCCAGAGGATTTACTACCTCTCCCTGGAGTTCTACATGGGGCGGACACTGCAGAACACCATGATTAACCTGGGGCTGCAAAATGCCTGTGATGAGGCTGTGTACCAGGTGAGCATCCCAGGAGGGTTCAGGGCCTGGACTGGGAGGGCTCAGTGTTCTCCAGCTCCTGGGGATGTCCATGTTTATCATGCTGACTGCAAACTGCTCCCTGAGCCAAAGGCGATGCCTTTGGGAATAAATGCTCCAAGAGCTGCTCTTGAAGGGCCTGGAGCTGCCCAGCCTGGCTGCTGTGTGCTGAGGGATGTGGTAGGATCCCATCTCCAACCTATAAATTGGAAGGAAACTGGTGGCTCTGTGGATGAGGTTGTTAATATTCATAATCAGGGAGAGGAGGAATAAAACCTTGGCCTAACTCAACCCCAACCAGGCACTGGCACCTGGTGGCACTGGGGTTATCTAAGGGTTTTGGGTGGCTCCTTTCCTCCCCACCTTTCACCTCCTGTGCTAAGTACCATCAGACACAGCTGGGGTGGTTGCACAAGAACAGGAAGGGCTTTTGTGCAGACACATTCAAAGGAAAGGAATGTACTTTTAGGGGGTTTCATTTTTTATCCCCACTTGTTGTGACTGTGAGACGTCAGGGGGACGTCGGACCAGGGATTTCCATAGGAAAAGGAGGCTCAGCTGAGCCACCTGAGGAGCTTTGCATAGGCAAAACCTCTTCCCTTCCTCCCACACATCCTGGGCTGGAAACTTTAAATTTCCTGGAAAAGTGGTGTAGGTGCTTCTCACCTTAAAGGGCAATGCCTGGAGTCAGGAGGATGAGCACCCAGGTGCCTGTCCCAAGGGATGAGGGTGCTGGGGGAGCAGGAATATGCCACCCAGGTACCTTCCTGAGGGGATGGGGGTGCTGGGGGAGCAGGAACACCACATCTGCCCCTGTGTGGGGCTGCAGCCATGGAGTGAGGGAGCAGGTCTGGGAATAACCCCTCAGAGCCCTTGGAAAGGTCTGGGACCCCTGAGAGCAGCACCCTGGTTATAGCTGGGTGGTCTCCATGCCCGGAGCTTGCCCATGGTATATATGGTCAAGGGTTTGAGTGTCCCTTGTAAAAGCTGGTGGAGAGGCTTTAACCACCAGAGCTGGTCCTGCCGTGGCGCAGAGCTGTAGGCAGGGGGGAGAGAAGCTGCTTTGGGTGCAAATCACCTGCAGGGATGGGTCTTATGGAATTGGGTGCCTTTCCACCCTTCCTGGAGCCCACCTACAAGGGCATGTGTGCCAACAGTGCCTCCCTTCCACGGGGCTGGGTGACCTGAGAGTCTCCAGCCCATTGCCTTCTTGTCTGTAGCTGGGGCTGGACATGGAAGAGCTGGAGGAAATCGAGGAGGATGCTGGTCTGGGCAATGGAGGGCTCGGCAGGCTGGCTGGTGAGTGAGCCTCAGGTGGTCTCAGTGCCTGGGTGGTGGGGCACAGACACTGTTGGGGGGTTTATTGCTCCAGCCTTTCCAGCATGGAGCGAGAGGTGCTGGGCAGCAGCTGCTGGCCTGGCTCATGTGCCCATGGGGCTGCTGCTTGTGGCCATCATCCTAGGGCTCCTGGGGAAGCACAGCTGACTGCTCTCCTCTCTCTGTCAGCCTGCTTCCTTGACTCCATGGCCACATTGGGGCTGGCAGCCTATGGCTACGGCATCCGCTATGAGTATGGAATCTTCAACCAGAAGATCCGGGATGGGTGGCAGGTATGGACCGAGGCACTGTCCCCTGGCATTGCCAGAGCTCCAAATTCACCTCCCACAGAGGTACAGACACTCTCTCTTAGCTTGGAGGCTGCGCTGTGATCTTTAAAACTTGTCAGCTGTTTTCTTGAACAAGTTTAACTTCTTATACCAGTACAAGCACAAAGCATCCATCCCTCATCCCCATCCCCAGTGTGCCCTGCTCAGGGTCACCCTGAGAACTGCTCCATGGAGCAGGTAAGGCTGGAGCAGTCTTGTCCCTACTCCTTGTGGAGAAAGTGTGGAAATGGCTGGTTTGGAAATGCAATGTTAGCAACGCCCTAAGAGAAACATTGGTTTTGTCCCCATCCCCCTCTGACAGGGAGACTCCAAGGTTCAGGGTGGTTGGGGTAGATCTCTTCCTCCAGGCTCACCTTCCAGTGCTTAAATTCAGATTGAGGACAGACAAACCCCAAAGCATCATTCCTTTTGCCATGAGCAGCTGGAGCCTTTCCCAGCCATCCTCCAGCTGGGGAGGTCCCCAGGGCTGGCTGGCCCTGTGACTGCTCTCCCTCCCTCTGGCAGGTGGAAGAAGCTGATGACTGGCTCCGACATGGCAATCCCTGGGAGAAGGCCCGTCCTGAGTACATGCTGCCTGTGCACTTCTACGGCCGAGTGGAGCACTCTGCCTCTGGTGCCAAGTGGATTGACACCCAGGTCAGTGTGTGGGGAACCCTCCTTGTATGGCTTGACCCTGTGAGAGGCCTGGGGGGGTCTCTCACACCCCGGGAATGGGTCCTGCAGGGTTGTGCTGGGGTGGAAAAGGCAGTGGTGGAACAAACTGGGGAGGAGATGGATGTAGGGATGGGGACAGGTTACTCCACATCTGCAGGCAACCTCCTCATCCCTGAGAGTGTTAAAGGCCAGGTTGGATGGGGCTTGGAGCAACCTGGGCTACTGGAAAGTGTCCCTGCCCATGGCAAGGGGTGAGATGAGATGAGATGAGCTTTAAGGTCTTTCCAACCCAGACCATTCTAGGATTCTATGAAGTACCCAAAGTCAGTTCCAGCAGGTCTGTGTGCAGTGCACAGCCCAGCACAACAGCTTAAGTTAAGCTCCTCATGAGCTCCTCTCCATCCCCTGAGCACTTCTGGCAAACACCAGCCACCAGGCAGAGCCAGGGCAGCTGCAGTGTCCCCAGAGCAGGGCTTGGGGGTACCAAGTACAACCCTGTGAAGATGGACACAACCCTGAGCAGGAGGGTCTGTGGGATGGGGGAGCTCCATGGAGGGACCTCAACCCAACTCCAGCTGCTCTGCTGATGTCCTAGGTGGTGCTGGCACTGCCCTATGACACCCCTGTGCCCGGGTACATGAACAACACTGTCAACACCATGCGCCTGTGGTCGGCTCGGGCTCCCAATGACTTCAACCTGCGTGACTGTAAGTGGGTGCTGGTGATGGGCAGCATGGGCTGGAGGGGAGTCCTGGGCCCACCTTATACCTCTGCTCCTCCCCAGTCAATGTTGGAGACTACATCCAGGCCGTGCTGGACAGAAACCTGGCAGAGAACATCTCCCGTGTCCTCTATCCCAATGACAATGTGAGTCAGGATGTGGTAGGGGAGGGGAGATGGTTTAGGGGTGGCTAACAGTGCACAGATGAGTGGGGAGTAGAGCAGCCTCTCTCTCCAGGGGCTTTTAGTTGTGTTTCAAGCCTCCTGCAGTGCTTGGGTGAGGATTGCTGCCCCTCACCAGGATGAGTCTGTTGCCCTGAGCACAGATTTGCCCAGGAGGGAGTGTTGGTGAGCATGTCCTGCTGCAGAAAGGTTCTGTGAGTCTCAAAATACAGCATGAAAGCAAACTGCTGAACTCTGCTGGTGTTTCTCTTTGCCCTCAAATTGCCTTTTGCCTCAAATTGCCCTTTGCACCCCAACCCTCTTGCTGTGGGTGTTCTTGCTGTGCTGCACGCTGGCATGGTGTGATGGGGTGTGCAACCCTTGCCCTGGCCACAAACCAAGCTGTGGAGCAGGGGAAGAAGGTGAACTGTGGCTCTCCTTGCTCTATGGCCCATTTTAGCAAGGGCTTGATGGTTGTTTTTTTTCCCCATTTAATCCTCCTCCAGCCTTCCCAGCTGGTGGGGAGGGCTGAAGGCACCACAGCTGTGGTGGTGAGGTTGTCTCCTGCAGCTCCTCTTTTGCAGGCCAACAGGCTGATGTTTTGTGCTGCATGAACAATGGTTTAATTCTCTTAGAAATAGCTCCTGGGTGTTACAGCTCCTATGACTTCCCTTCCTGTTGTCCCAGTCCCTTTCCTTGCAGCTAAAATCTTCAAACCAGGAAGAACAGGTTTTGATGATGCTTGGGGGTGGGAGATCTCATAGCACCTTCCAATATCTTGAAGGGGCTCCAGGGAAGCTGCAGAGGGACTCTTGGTTAGGAACTGCAGGGACATGACAAGGAGTAATGGGGATAAATGGAAAGAGGGGAAATGTAGATTAGATCTTAAGATCATCCTGTGAGGATGGTGAGACACTGACACAAGTTGCCCAGGGAGGCTGTGGCTGCCCCAGCCCTGGCAGTGTTCACAGCCAGGTTGGCTAAAGCCTTGAGCAACCTGCTCTGGTGGGAGGTGTCCCTGCCCAGGGCAGGGGGTTGGCACTTGGATGATCTCTAAGCTCCATTCCAACCCTTAACATACTATGATTCTATGATTTAACCTGTTTGTACCAGCATATCTCAACTCCCTGTGCTGAAATCTGGGAGAGAAAAATATGTTGGGTTAGAGCTGCTGCCAAAACCAGCACTGGGGGGAACCCAGACCCCAGCATGGGTCCCTGGGTGCAGGGAGCACTGGGAAGTGCAGTGAATCCTGCAGGAATTCTGCAGTTCCCTGCTGCTCTGCCCACAGTTCTTCGAGGGGAAGGAGCTGCGGCTGAAGCAGGAGTACTTTGTCGTGGCTGGCACTCTCCAGGACATCATCCGCCGCTTCAAAGCCTCCAAATTCGGGAGCACAGACAGTGTCCGGACGGTGTTTGATTCCTTCCCCGACCAGGTATGAGCCACAGCTGCTCTGACATGCACCTCGGAGCTTGTTTGTGTGCTGGAGAGATTTTAGGGCCCTCCATGGGTGCCCGTGCCCAGATGACAAGGGCTGTGGAATGCCCAATGTCCCTGCTGTGTCCTCACGTGCCACCCTGCTCTCCCCACAGGTTGCCATCCAGCTGAATGACACACACCCTGCCATGGCCATCCCTGAGCTGATGAGGATTTTTGTGGACATTGAGAAGCTGCCATGGGATACGGTAGGGAGACCCAACCTGGCCCCTGGATCTCCTCTGCTTGCACCCACCTATCTATGGTGGAGGAGCTGAGGAACCAGTTCTGTGGCTGCTGGGAGTCATGTGGAGCAGTCAGGTTGGGTTTAACTGGGATGGACTGGGAGGAGCTGGCTAGGTTGTGCTGCTGGCCATGGTGGGAGGACCATGGGTGGGTGCCTTGCCACTCAGCACCGGCTGTCCCCATGGCAGGCCTGGGACATCACCAAACAAACCTTTGCCTACACCAACCACACGGTGCTGCCCGAGGCCCTGGAGCGCTGGCCAGTGGACCTGGTGGAGAAGCTGCTCCCCAGACACCTGCAAATCATCTATGAGATCAACCAGAGACACCTGGATGTGAGTGCCTGGAGAGGAGGACAGGGATGTACTGTCAGGATGAGGGGGATGCACAAACTGGGTGTGTGGCCAGCTGGTTCCAGCTGCTAATTTGGGATGCTGATGTGTAAGAAAGCCATTTCCCACAGCTTGTTGCAGTCCTGCAGAGAGTGGTTGTTTCAAAGACTTCACCCACTGCTCCAGAGACTTCCCCTTCGGTACCTTTTTGGTGGCTAAATGCTAAAGTCATCCTGGGAAAGATGAGGTTGGGAGTGCAGAGGAGATAGGTTTGACGTCCTGGTCTGGCAGCACAAGGCTTTTGCCAAAAGGGCCTCACTGGCCAAGTGTGTGCCCACAAGTCTTTCTCCATGGAGAATTGGGAGGTCCTCCTGTCTACAGACATCTGTGTTGGGAAAGGGCAGCCTTTGGAGGGGATTTGCACCATGACAACAGAGTAAAAGCCACTGCTCTGGCTGGTGAAAAATGCACTGGGGACACTGCCATGGCCTCCTCCTTGTGAGCCATGGGGTGGGACACCCCTTAATGCCACCACCACTCACCACCTCTCCGTCTCCACCGGCAGCACATTGCATCCCTCTTCCCTAACGACGTGGACCGGCTGCGGAGGATGTCCCTAATCGAGGAGGGAGGCATCAAGAGGATCAACATGGCCCATCTCTGCATCGTGGGCTCCCACGCCGTCAACGGCGTGGCCAAGATCCACTCCGAAATCGTCAAGACTCAAGTGTAAGCATGGGGAAGGAGGAGGTGGTGGGCCACCCTCACCTTGGTGGTGGTGGTGGCAGGTGGGTGAGGCTGAAGCTGACCCATCCTTATCACAGTTTTGAGGACTTCGCGGCACTGGAGCCAGAGAAGTTTCAGAACAAGACCAATGGCATCACCCCACGGCGTTGGCTCCTGCTCTGCAACCCAGGGCTGGCAGAGCTTATTGCAGAGGTAATGGTGCAGGGGGAATGTGCTGGTCCCCCCAACCCTTCCATCCTGACCCCAGGGATGCTGCTCCTGGGGTTGTCATGTGAAACTCAACCAATTACATCTTGTAAATGGTTGAGGTGAGGGTCAAGGAAGGTGATTCTCCCTCTGCTCCGCTCTGGTGAGATCCCACCTGCAGTGCTGCCTCCAGCTCTGGGGTTCCCAACATCAGAAGGATGTGGAGCTGATAGAGGGAGGCCATAGGCTCCAAGGACTGGAGCACCTCTGTAATGGAGACAGGCTGGGAGAGCTGGAGGTGTTCAGCCTGGAGAAGAGAAGCTCTAGGGAGAACTTAGAGCCTCTTCCAGTGCCTAAAGGGGCTCCAAGAGAGCTGCAGAGGGATTTGGGACAAGAGCTTGGAGGGACAGGACACAGGGAATGGCTTCCCACTGCCAGAGGGCAAGATTAGATGGGATATTGGGAAGGAATTCTTTGCTGTGAGAGTGCTGAGGCACTAGCACAGGTTGCAGAGAAGCTGTGGCTGCCTCATCCCTGCGACTTTTCCAGGCCAGGTTGGATGGAGCAGCCTGGGTTAGTGGAAGGTGTCCCTGCCCATGGCAGGGGGTTGGAAGGGGGTGGTCTTGAAGACCCAACCCAAACCATCCCACCATCAGCACATGCCTGTGCTCCTGTTGCAGAAAATTGGGGAGGACTACGTGCGGGACCTGAGCCAGCTGACCAAGCTGCACGAGTTTGTGGACGATGACCTCTTCATCCGGGAGATTGCCAAAGTGAAGCAGGTGAGGGGTGTGGACAGAGAGGACACAGGCATGGGGAGCAGAGGCTGAGGGCTGACACGCTCCCTGCCCTCTCCCAGGAGAACAAGGTGAAGTTTGCGCTGTACCTGGAGAAGGAGTACAAAGTGAAGATCAACCCTTCCTCCATGTTCGATGTGCACGTGAAGAGGATCCACGAGTACAAGCGGCAGCTGATGAACTGCCTGCACATCATCACCATGTACAACCGTAAGCCACCATGTGCCCTGAGGGGACAGGCTGTCCCAGGGGTGCAGGAGCACCCCTGTCCCCCTATCCTCTGGTGACATGCTGTTGTGTTCCCCAGGCATCAGGAGGGATCCCTCAAAGCTGTTTGTGCCAAGGACAGTGATCATTGGGGGCAAGGTAAGATTGGTTAGGAGACATTTTGGAGGAAGTCCTTGAAAGTGCTCTTGGGGCTGTGGGTGGATCTGTCTCATGGGCCATGTCTCTATATCTGCCTAAAAGGAGGTTGGAGCCAGGTTGGGGGTTGGTCTCTTCTCCCAGGTAATGAGTGACAAGACAAGAGCGAACAGTCTCAAGATGTGCCAGGGAAAGTTTAGATTGGATATAAGGAAAAATTTCTTCACCAAAAGGGTTGTCAGGCATTGGCACAGGCTGCCCAGGGCAGTGGTGGAGTCACCACCCCTGAGAGAATTTGAAGGACTTGTAGATGTGGCACTTGGGAACATGCACTAGTGGTGGGTTTGGCAGTTCTGGGGGAATCATTGGACTTCATCTTAGAGGGCTTTTCCAATTTAAACAATTCCATGATTCTGTGTCCATGAAGTTCTCCAGGAAGCACTGGAGTAGCACTGGTTGGCTTCAACCCAAGCAAGGCACCAAGTTTTGGGGGCCCTTGGACAACCATATGCTGCCTGTGGTCATGAAAGCCAAAAACATGGTGGTGCAACATGTGTTGGATGAGGTTTATGGGAGCAGGGCTGAGTGGGTTCTTCCCTGGACATGTGGGAGCTGGGTGCACCTCACCTGCCCCTGGCACCAGCCCTCCAGGCTCACCTGTGACTTTTCTCCTAGGCTGCCCCAGGATATCACATGGCTAAAATGATCATCAAACTCATTAATGCAGTGGCTCAGGTGGTAAACAATGACCCCATGGTGGGGAGCAAACTGAAGGTCATCTTCCTGGAGAACTACAGGGTCTCACTGGCAGAGAAAGGTACCTGACACGGGGCACTTGGTGGGGAAGAGATGGTTCAGGAGTTACAGCAGAGTGGCAGGTTAATGGGACTTGATGATCCTATGATCTGACTCATGGCTGTCCCCCAGCCATGAGGCTCCATCACTGCCAGACAGCAGATCTAACATTCTTTGGCATGAGATGACACATTGGCTGGTCACCATGACTCCTCATGTCCATGTGTTTTGTTGGCAGTGATCCCTGCTACCGACCTGTCAGAGCAGATCTCCACAGCAGGCACCGAGGCATCAGGCACAGGGAACATGAAGTTCATGCTGAATGGGGCTCTGACCATTGGCACCATGGATGGAGCCAACGTGGAAATGGCTGAGGAGGCTGGAGAGGAAAACCTATTCATCTTTGGCATGAGGGTGGAGGATGTCACAGAGCTGGACAGGAAAGGGTGAGGGCTGGGGACACCAGGGGGGTGCCACCACAGGTACCTGGGGCAGCACCATCTCCTCTCACCCCTTCCCTCCAGGTACAATGCCCAGCTGTACTACGACCGACTCCCTGAGTTGAAACAAGCTGTTGACCAGATTAAGAGTGGCTTCTTCTCCCCAAAAGACCCCAATCTCTTCAACGATGTGGTCAACATGCTTTTCCACCATGACAGGTGAGGCCTGTGGTGATCTCTCCCATGCAGGGCAGCCCTTGGCACCAACCATCTCCAGCCTTTTCTGGCTCTGATGACCACATCAGGGTGGTGGGACCACACTGCACATGGACAATGCTCCCCAGGTGCAGACTCTCCATGGACAGCCTTTCATGCTTGCCACATTAAGGCTTTTGGGTGCACAGCCCTTCTGAATGATACCTGCTTTTAGGTATCTCAAGGGCTTTCCCAGCCAGAGCACTGAGCAGCCATGGGTATTGGCACCAGAAATGTTTTCCCAGTGAGCTGGCACAGGGTGTGCACTCTCAGGGCCTTGTACAAACAGGGCTTGGGGAAAGGGAATTTGGCTGGAGAATTTGTGTGGGAGGAAGTCCCAGATCAGACAGCTGAAGCCACGAGCCACCACAATGCTCCCACCTTCCCATTTCTCCTGCTGTTGAATCCTCCTTTCTTCCCTGCTGCAGGTTTAAAGTCTTTGCAGACTATGAGGCTTATGTCAAGTGCCAGGAGAAGGTCAGCGAGCTGTACCTGGTGAGTGCCAGCCTGGGGATGAGGCAGGGAACTGTGCTGGGACACAACATCCCATCCCAGAGCAGGGGTCTGGTGGGGCTGTGCACCACAGGATGAGTTAGGTTGGAAGGGAGCTGTGCTGGGACACAACATCCCATCCCAGAGCAGGGGTCTGGTGGGGCTGTGCACCACAGGATGAGTTAGGTTGGAAGGGAGCTGTGCTGGGACACAACATCCCATCCCAGAGCAGGGGTCTGGTGGGGCTGTGCACCACAGGATGAGTTAGGTTGGAAGGGAGCTGTGCTGGGACACAACATCCCATCCCAGAGCAGGGGTCTGGTGGGGCTGTGCACCACAGGATGAGTTAGGTTGGAAGGGAGCTGTGCTGGGACACAACATCCCATCCCAGAGCAGGGGTCTGGTGGGGCTGTGCACCATAGGATTAGTTAGGTTGGAAGGGACCACAGTGGATCATCTGGTCCAACCTCCCAACACCACATGGTGTCCTGTGATGCTGCAAGGGGTCCCTGGTTGAAAGCTGCTCTCAGGACCAACATGGAACCACTGTTGTACCACTCTCCTTACAGAACTCCAAGGCATGGACCAAGATGGTCATCAAGAACATCGCAGCAGCCGGCAAGTTCTCCAGTGACCGCACCATCAAGGAGTATGCCCGGGACATCTGGCACGTGGAACCCTCTGACCTGAAGATCCCACCACCCAACGAGCCCAGGGATGCAGCCCAGGACAAGACCCCCAACGGCACAGCGGCGTAGGGGCACGGAGCGGCGCCGGAGCCAGGGGACGCAAGCACATGCGCTGTAAAATTCTCTGCTGTCTAGTGTCTGTGTTTGCTGCTGCTTTCCTATGGATTGGGGAAGGGGTGGGATTTTTATAACCTAAGTGTCATGTGGAAAGCAAAACCACGTTGCCCTGTTGCTTGCATTAGGTGCTAAAAATAAAAGTGCCATTGGAGTCCAAGGGGCTGTTTGCTGAAGGCTAAAATTAGGGACTGGACTTGCTTCCACCAGTGCAGAAAGAGGGTTGGTCAGGGTTGGGGTGGGCAGCACAGCTGGATACAGCTGGCTGAGGCCTTGCAGGTGTGGCTGAAACAAGGTGTGAGGGTGCAGCTCATGCCAGCAGTGCCAGGAGGGGGTTAAGGGGTGTTTGAAGTCAACCCTGTGTACCCCCACCACTGCCCCATGCGATGTTCCTGGTCATGGCTCTGGTCCTGTGCTGACCCAGACCACGCACTGTCTCCATGCTTCAAGTAGCCTGCAGCATCCTCGAGGCAGTGGGTGAGTTAAAAGTTTCTCAGTAGTTTTTATTACTTACAGCAGTAAGTTCAGTGCCATGCAGGGGTCCTGGAGTGGGTTTGGGGGGGAGCATGTGGGCGCTGCACGCAGCAGCTGGCATCACTTGATGTTTAAGAAGTCTCTGCAACAAGATGTAATAAATCTTACACTGTATCACTGACCATCCCGTGAGAGCCTGATTTCTGATCCCTGCATGTGGGGCTGAGTTGGGCTTGGAGCATCTCTGCACACAGGGCAAAGAGGAGCTGCTGTCCCCAGGGCCACCTCCCTGTGACAGGCTCGGGGCAATGAGGAGTGATTGAAGCTCAAAAAGTGATGCCAGCAAACACCACGGGGAGGGGAAGGAGCAAGGGGAAGGCACCTGTGGTTGCAGCAGGAGAGGATGCACCTGTCGAGGAAGAAGCAAAAGCTCATCCTGTGCCCCCCACCCTGTTTGCAGAGCAGCACTTACTTGACCAGGGCAGGCAGCTCCGGGTTGAAGGAGATGTAGTCATGGCCCAAGCCCAAATTTTTGGGAAAGGTAATGAACTTCACCTTGGATTTGTCCTTGTAGGCACTGCGTGCTGTCTCATAGAGCTGCCGTGGGGTGGGAGTGTGGTTAGTGGCATGAGCAGGGGCTCCCAAAACCCCTCCTGGCACCCTGGGGGTGGCCACCTCCTCTCTGGCCACTTCAGCCAGGGTGGCTCTGGGCCTCACCTCGCGTCCCAGATGTGGAGGCAGGATACCATCATCTTCAGCATGCAGGATGAGGAGGGGGCAGGTCAGCACCTTCACACTGTGGGGAGCAAGCACAGCGCTAAGGACTTGCCCCAGAGCCAATAAAACCCCACAGTAGCCTCCCCAGCCCCTGCTAACACTCCCACACAGCACCCTGAATCCTTCAGCCTTTCAGAGCTATCCCAGCCCATCCATGGCACCGACGCTGGGTGCTCTGGCATGCCCACCTGGGTGATGCCCATGCTGCTTGCCCTGGCATGGCAGTACCAAGCACCCTAATTACCTTAAACCTCAATTAGCTGATGTTCAACTTGCAAAAGCACCCATAAATCGGGTGGCTGTTGGCACAGGCCATGTGTGCCACAAGGAGCGTGGCACTCCAGTGGGTCATTCCAAAAAAAAAAAGATGGTGGCTTGTGGACTTTGCTCAATGATTACACTGATAGCTGAAGTTATGCAAATAAAAAAGCACTTCTGAGGCATGAGTAAGCTGGGCAAACACAAAGAGGAGGGCAGAGATTTCATAGGGGTGACATAACACTTCTTCTTGTCCAGGTGGTCCCAGCATCATCCCTCCAATCCCCCAGGAGTGGCTGTGCTGCTTCCACCTAGGCACTCACTTCTCATCGCTGCGGAAGAACATGTTGCCCCGAGCCAGTGAGTCCAGGATGAGGTACTCAAAACCTGGGAACTGGCGGTAGATCTGCCAGGGAGAGAGTTTGGGGGTGCTAAGCCGTGGTTTGAATTCAACTGCAAGGGTGGAGAGACCCAAGTAGCTGGGGCTGATGCTGCTGGGGGACCCCGTGGGCACAGTCCCCCACCCATCACCATTGGGGGACCCCATGGACAGAACTCCCAGACTGACCTTGGTGATGGGGATGTGGGCAGCTGCTTCACGGATGTTGGTGTAGGGTGACTCCAGGACAACAGCATCAACCTGGACTCCTGAGGGCAGAGCAGCGTGAGAGAGGGCATGGTTGTGGGGGGCTGCCCTCCCTCCCCAGGCTGCTGCCATGCTCCCCTCCCAGGCAGCAGTGGGGACAAGATGTCCTCGTACTGTTAAGGAAGATGGGGAAAGCCACTTGTCCCCACCACAGGGACTGAGCCTGATGCTCAAGCAGAGAGTGGCCCTCGCTCTGTGGCCCCCAAAATCTGGCCAGGACTGTGCACAGCCCCAGAGGGACACTCTGTGGGGACAACCCATCCATGCTGGCCCTTACCTCGCTCCTCCTGCAGTCTCCTTGCTGCGTTGGTGGCAATCCTGTGAGGAGAGGTGACAATGAAGGGGACCAGCCATGATGCCCCAGCACTCTCACACCTTCCCTTGATGTCTGGGTTTAGTTTTTCAGATGCCTCCACCAAGGAGCTGCTCCAACCGCTTGGTCCACCCGTGGGTGGCACCAGTCTGGCAGCAGTGTCACAGCCTGGGGACCAGCTGTAGGCTCTGGTATTCCCCAGTCACTCAGCCCCACACCTACCCTGTCCCCAAGGAGTGTCCCCAGAACAGGATGCTGCTGTTTCTGCTCCGTGCTTTTGCCCAGTCGTAAAGTGCCAGGACATCCGTGGTGAAGCCACTCTCTGTGGGGTGTCCAGTGGAGTCTGCATAGCCTGTGAGGGACATGGCTCAGCATCACCACCTGGGGGGGACCAGCCCCAAGAGCGGGGTCACCCAGGAAGAGGCAGGGGGATGACTCTACCTCTGTAGTCGAGAGCCAGGACGTGGAAGCCAGCAGCCCCCATGGTCTGTCAGAGCAGCACTGTGTTATGTCCTGGGGCAGGGGGGGATGCACCCCAGGCCCCCCAGCATGGCCAGTTCACTCTGCCAAGGGTCCCTCTTGGGCCCTCAGAGCCAGCAGGAGCCCTACTCCCAGCAGATCCCAGTATCCCCACAGGGAACTTACCTTCAAGAACTGGACACGGTGGCTCGCGGCCCTGATGGGGAAAATGAGATTAGAGCTCAGGAGGACACCAGAGGACCCTCCCCACTAGCAGCAGTGCAGGTGAGGGACCAGGGTGACCTTCTCCTAGGAGCAGAGAGCTGGATGCTCTAGGGTGGTGGATTTTGACTTCTTTTGTCTCATAGGGGTTTTCCTTGACTGATGGGGTCAGAGACCACTGCAGCAGCCCCAGCCCTGCAGCACTGCTGGCTGCTGCATCCAGTTACCTACTTCTCACCTGAGAGCAGCCACTCCACCTGTCCTCCCCTGGTCCTGGCCCTGCGCCAGCACCCACAGGTACTCACCTGGTGCCCCCATTGCCATGCAGGTAGATGATCACAGGATGAGCATCACCAAGTGCCTCCTCATACCAGCGCTGGTCCTTGCCCAGTGCCTCGGTCCCTCTGCTGCCTGGCACCGTGTGCCTGGGGGCAGAGCAGGGTTACCCCAGGGGGTTCCTGCCACAACCCCAGGCTGTGCCTGCTTGGGATGCCAAGGCTGTCCCACTCACCAGATGCCCACTGTGACCCCTGGCTCGGTGGTGAGGTGCATGCTGATGGTGTTGTTCACCAGCAGCTCTGGACGCTGAAAGTCCGCGAAGAAGGGGAAAGCCACTGATGGAGAAACCACAGCCATCACACATCACCCAGAAACCCTCATACCCAACTGCCTATCACAGAATCATAGAATTTTCAGGGTTGGAATGGGCCTTACAGATCATCCAGCCCCAACCCCTGCCCTGGGCAGGGACACCTTCCACCAGAGCAGGTTGCTCAAGGCTTTAGCCAACCTGGCTTTGAACCCTGCCAGGGTTGGGGCAGCTGCTACGTCCTTGGGCAACCTGTGCCAGTGTCTCACCACCCTCATAGTAAAAAACTTTTTCCTAATATCTCATTGAAATCTCCTCTCTTTCAATTGGTACGCAGATTGTACCCAATTTTTATACATTTATTTCCAAATCACCATGTTACTGTTTGTAAATGATGGAGGGCAGGCAAGCTCAGCCCTCTGTCACCTCCTCCTGCCCAAATTTCCAGCCCTCTCATGCATGCCCAAGCGTGTTGTAACTTCAGGCAGTAAACAGGGTCTGCAACACCATATTATTAGAGCTTGCAAAACTCTGGGAAAGGTCCCTCCAAGCCTCCTTTGCAAGCCCACAGCACAGGGGGAGTTGGGTGGGTGCTGTCCCACACACCAGGCGTGGTCCTACACATGTTTTGGGGACATCCCACCAGCCAGCTGAACCCCTGTTGGGGTTCTCCCAGCTGGGACAGCCCCAGGGTACTCACAGAAGTTCAAGTAGACAAATTTGGTGAGCACACTGGGGAAGAGGCGGATGAGGAAGGGCAAGGAGACGTAGGTGAGGAGTGGGGCCAGGAGGAGGGTGCGCAGCCGGGGGAACCAGGAACGTTGGCTCCTGCAAGAAAGACACCTTGTTAGCACATCCCATCCTGCCCCAAGGGATTTGGCAGGCCACAGAGTAGGCTCCCCATTCCCAATCCTAGCTGTGATGGATACAGCAGGTTTTCCCCACAAGGGCCTGAGGCTGCTGTTTGTGTCCCCTTGGGATTGGGAACTGGATCTTCACCTGAGGTGTGTTTGGCTTTTAGGGATTGGACTCAAGGTGTTGGAGCAGCCCTACCATGACAGAGCATGATAGAGGCCATGATTTGGTCCCCCACACCTCCCACAGGACGCTGGGAGGCAGGAAGAGCAGCTTCCCACGGGATGCTGGCAGGCAGGCAGGGCAGGGCAGGGCACGTGCCAGGGCTGGGAGCTGCAAGCCAAACCGGCAATAAGGAGCAACCGATACTCTGCAGCAACACCCCCAGGCCTGGCTGCTGAGCTACAGTCACAGAGCTGTCCCCAAACCTGGCACCAGGAGCTTCTGCAACACTCCAGGGACATGGAGGAGACATGTGGCTTGGGGAGCCCACAGAGTGATGTCCCCCAGTGCCACCAGCATGGGGGGGGAGTGTGACCACCTACAATAGTGTCCTGCCCAGAGGGCTGGGGACACATCCAGCCACGCTGCAGCAATGAGACACAGCCCCAGTCTCCCAGAGGGAAGGGAAAGCCAAGAGCTGCAGCTTTCCCAGCATCAACCTCCCTTGTGGGCCACTGGTGCCAGGTGATGGGGAAACCAGTCTGGCTATCAGAGGATGTAGAGGAGAGGTTTCTTCCAGGCAGCCAGGCACAGCTCACTCCCTGCCAGCACATGCCCAGGGTCACCATCCATTCTGCAGAAGAGGATGGAGTCCATTCCATGGCCTGGGAAATGCTGCAAGATGCTAAGGAAGGGTTGCAAAAGGGGTGCCAGGGCAGGATGGCATCAGACCCCAGGGCACAGGCAATCTTCCCAGGAGGGTGCAGGGTGGCACAGGAGCTCCTCAAATCCCAATTGTTCCCGAGGACTATGGTCTGAGCAGTGCTGTTGCACATCAGCAAGGGGCCAGCCATGCCCTCCGATGCTGCAGGGAACTGTCAGGTGCTGCTCTTGATCTACACCTCATTCTCAAGTGCAGGAGGGGAGTGCTCACACCTGCCCTGGCACCACACCTGCTGCAGGTGAGCACTGACCCATCCGGACTGGAGAGACACCCAGGACATCAAAGGGCAGCTCTGACAGCTGGCCCAGCGACAGGCCACCACATGGCTTCAGGGGGACAGCAAGGTGACAACCACAGCATGGCATCACAGCACGGGGTCACAGCTGTGGCAGGGTGACAGAGGGACACAGCCAGGGCATGGGGTCACAGGGTGACAGAGGGACACAGCCACGGCACGGGGTCACAGCCGTGGCAGGGTGACATGGGAACACAGCCACAGGACAGGATCACATCGGAAACAGGGTGGCAGAGGGGGGAGACACAGGGTCATGGCCCAGGCGAGGTGACAGGATCACGGTGTGGGGACACAGGAGCATGGATATAGCGCGGGGTAACAGTGACAGCAGCGTGGCCAGGGCATAGGGACAGACCCACGGCA
>NW_008673308.1:0-15073 GCF_000695815.1 Acanthisitta chloris
CTGCCGCATGTGCCGCCAGGCGGGCTGCGGGCAGTGCGTCTCGGAGGACCACCAGGGCATCTTCCACTCCGTCAACCTCATAGACACGGTGTACCAGGAGGAAAAAGTAAGCGCGGGGCTTGCCCTCCGCGCCGAGGGCACAGCCGGGAGGTCGGGCGGTGCGCGGGCTCGGGTTGCTTTTGGTCAGAAGCGCAGGGAAAACCGCGGGGAAGGCAGTGAGGGATTGTGCTGCTTTGGGCCGGAGTCGGGAGTTGGTGCAGCTCTGCTGTCAGACCGCGTCCACCACACACCGGGCACCAGGCGGTATTACAGCATCAGCGGGGCTCAGCCCAATTTACCGTAGCATCTGAAGAGCTGGGGTTTTTGGTGGTAGTGGTTTGGTTTGTGGCTTTTTTTGTTTTTTTTTTTTTGAAATTTGTTGAAAGAACGCTGATACTAAGAGTTTATTGCATGTCTGGATCCAGTTTTTCCAAGTTCAGGAAATGCTAGTCCTGTTAACAACACAAAAAAACTCACCCACAGATGTTTTGCTTATAGGGTCCCTGAGCTGCCATAGGTAATTCGGGTCATAGATAATTACGTGTTTAGATGTAGATACTTTGTGTGGGTAATAATTAAGTATAAAACCAAGTTACACTTTAGTTTGCATGAAGGAAGCAACTGCCTGGCCTAATGGTGGTTTGGCTGGCTGTAGTAGTTGTGATTTTTGCCAAAATAGCTAATGTTTGGGCAGGATGAGCTTCTCATGCCCCATGCGAGTTGTGTGCAGGGTAGCATGTCTTAAAGCAGTTCTGCTGTGCAACAATTGAAGCAACTACAGGGCAGTGATGAAAAGTACAAGTGTAAAAGTTGAAGTACAGCACTGACTGTTCTTTAAGACAAAAAATGCTTTTACACCAGTTTTCCTCCTGCCTGTCCCATCACCTTGCATGTCACTTGGGAAACCCTGGGGGACACAGTCTGTGCACTCGACATCCAGCGTAATGCTATAGTGAGGTAAAAGAGGAAAATAAAGTGATAATATATTTCTGTTTGGTTTTAACCTAATCTTGGTTATGAACAGCTTTCTATTTTATCAATGTGAGGCCTAAAAAAGTGAGTATCACAGAGTTTCTTGTCAAACTAGAATAAGAGCATTAAAACTTATATTGTGATAGAGGTGTGTGTGAGGCGAGAGGTTAAAAAAAGGCTGAGGAAAACATATTGTGATAGAGGTGTGTGTGGGGAGAGAGGTTAAAAAAAGGCTGAGGAAAACAATGTTTTAACTATAAAGTAGCTGTTCTAGCAGTATGCGTTGTGGGTGAGCCTAAGAATATTACTTTGAGAAACAGCATAAAAAAGTTTCTGTACTGGTTCAGAAAAGCATTAAATGCTATTAAGTGATGTTTTGCATCTCAACCTTTGTTTCATATGTTGTGCAGAATATCCCATCATGTGATTCTAGATAATCACTGATATGTATTTATTTTATGGAATGGATAAAGTCATTATAACTGTTTCAAATGTCTTGCAGTTAAACTTCTTCAGCAGTCTGAAACGAATGAGAATAATAAATGAGAAGCTGGTGGATGAGATCTCAAGACAGCCAAATGATACCAATGTGAGTTACAGATGCTGGATATTACATTTGTGTGTGTTTCTTTGTTTCTCTTCTCATGATAGGCTAATGACAACAGGGAGCATATTGGTTTTTCTTGTGGCATACATGTATTCTGAGCTTACTTAGAGAAGTGACTCTGTGGCCATTGCCATTGCATTTTTCATCTGTTCTTATGTTCTCATGCTTGCAGGTGGTGCTGGACAATGATGTGGAGATAATTGAGCTGGGGTTTGGAGAAATTATCAGAACTCTGGAAATGAAAAAAGAGCAATTACTAGAAGACGTTGAAAATCAAAGAGGTAAAAAAGAGAAAGAATTTCAGATTTGGAAGAAAATGAAGGAAACTCACAAGAAGACCATTGAGAATTTTTTGAAGGACTGTGAAAAGCTTGTTCATGAGTGTGATCCTCAGCGTTTCCTGGAGGTGATGGCCTTTTGTTTTCATTTGGTATCAGTTGTGTATTGAACTCATATGATTATGATGAGATTAGGAAAAACAAATTCTACAAATTAAAAAAAGCAGTCTAAAATAATTTCATTTTTTTACATATTTTTATAACAGTGCTTTTCATTTTTTAGAAAAGTTTTAAAAACTGTCTTTTCAGCTTATCAGTGATTTTTAGTATATTCAGGAGACACTTATTTTCTTCACTAACAAATGAAATCATATTGGCTATATAGCTGTTGCTGTATTACGCTACCAGCTGTGAAAGTAAGTTGCCTTGGTGCTGGATAAGGAGTATTTACTAATACTGCCTTCAAAGTTGTCTCACGTTTCTTTGCTTTTTCATATTTACTTTCAAATACTTTATGTATTCAACACTTCCATTGCATATTTTTACTTACGAGACCTTAAAAATACTTTTTGGGAAAATATTTGACCCAGAACTCTTAACTTGTTTGTGCTGCACAGTGGAGTAGCATGTTGAGAGACCTGAGGTAAGGTTATGATTCCAGTTTGTTGTAGTTTAACCCCAGCCAGCAGCCAAGAACCACGCAGCCGCTCACACTCCCTCCTCCCTCCTCCCCCCACTTCCCCCCCCAACCCGGAGGAATGGGGAGGAGAAAAAATAAAGTAAAATACGTAGATTGAGAGCAGTTTAATAATAATAGCAGTATGAGCTAAAATGCTAATGGATAATAAAAAGAACAAAATCAGTGATGCACAATACAATTGCTCACCACCTACAGACTGGCACAACCCCAAACCTCCCCCCAGATCAGCCCCTTCCTGCTTGTAACACTGGGCATGACGTGCCATGATGGGGAATATCCCTTTGGCTAGTTCAGGGCCACTGGACCTGCATTGAATCCCTTTGGCTAGTTCAGGTCACCTGTCCCTGCTATGCTCCCTCCCAGTTTCTTGTGTACCTTCTCACTGGCAGAGCATAAGGCACAAGAAAGAAAATATCCTTGATTTAGGATAAGCACAACTTAGCAGAAACCAAAACATCAGTGTACTATCAACAGTATTCTCACTCTGAATCCAAACACTGCACTACACTAGCTACTGAGAAAATTAACTCCATCCCAGCTAAAACCAACACACAGTTTTTAAGCCTGCCATAAACTTTGCACCAAGGTATGCAGTGGAGGTAAATTAGCCTATTCAAAGCCAGCTTAGGTACTTCTGACATACACTCTGCCTACAAGGTATATATACTTCTGTGTGCAAGACCTTGACAGTCTTCCTCATGGTGTTTAAGGGAACTGCAGAGGAAAGTGCTGTTTCTGATTTAGAGGTAAAATGCTAGGGAAGCTAAGACAGTCACTAATCACTTCCACATCTCTCTTACCCTACTCCCTTTCTTCCTGTTGTTCTTTCTCCCTCTCCTCCTCTTCCTCATCCTGTTTTCATCATCCACCCTACTCCCTTTGTTCCTGTTGTTCTTTCTCCCTCTCTTCCTCTTCCTCATCCTGTTTTCATCATCATCTCCCTCCTATGTCTCCCGGTCAT
This sequence comes from Acanthisitta chloris, assembly GCF_000695815.1. Lineage (NCBI taxonomy): Eukaryota > Metazoa > Chordata > Aves > Passeriformes > Acanthisittidae > Acanthisitta > Acanthisitta chloris. The sequence continues at coordinate 3,558 of NW_008673308.1, forward strand.
CTTCATGTTCTGCCTGCTGCCCCTGTTTATCCTATAGCCTTCTGTTCTTCCTCCACTGTTGCTTCTGGTTCCTCCTTGCCTCATATTTTTCTTCCCATTCCTCCAGTTCATCCTCTTCCTCTTACTGCACTTCATTCTCTTCCTCTTTATTTTAGCACCTCCCTGCCTGCCCCCCGTAACAGTGTGGTGAGATCACCAGGCTTTTATAGAGAAGCAGCTAGATAGTAATCCAGTCAGGATTTTACTTTTCATTACCTTTTCTTTAGGAAGTGTCACTTTACTGCAGTGCAGTGCACTTCTTACTGCCATTATGTGACTGATTTAAAACTAAAAGACAGTTTAAATAGTGTATTAATGTCTTGAGAGCATATAGCAGAGGCTTTCCTCACCAAGAAATACAAAACTGTCATTCATTTGAATGTTTACAAATATCTGAACATCTGAAATGGATTGGTGACCATATGGGCCATGATTTGAATGCCTTCATTTGGCTCTGAAGGGAGTTCTTGTTGTCTTTAACAGAAAATATTACAAGATAAATCATTGTCCCAGACATAATTTTATATATATATTTGAATGGTTTGGGTTGTTTGTTTTTTTAATGTTGACAGGTTTATTTCCTGTAGTTCCCTGAAATGAAGACAGGGAATTTAATCTCTCAAGTGTTTTGATAAAGCGATAATTTTCTTTTGACAGTTGGAGGTAAACTCATATCTTACAAATCATTGTTTTACTTACAGGTCGCCTGTGGCTTGAATACAAGGTATATATATTTTATTTTTTCTCATGCTTTGTTAGTTCTCTAGTGTAGTTTTAAGATTAAAAGCTTAAAATAATAGTTACTTTGGATATCGTCAGATAAGGTTGATTTAAAATGAAAATAAAAATAATAGTTACTTTGGATATAATCAGATAAGGTTGATTTAAAATGAAAATAGTATTTAGTAATAAAGACATCATGATACTTTCAGATATTTAAATGCTTCACATTCTGAATTTTAGGAAGTGTGCTAAGAATTTTAGTGGTGTGCTATCTGGGATTAGCGATAATCAGGCTTTTGAATTGGCTCCCTGACAAAAACTGAACATAGAAATTCTTTAATACTTGGTGATGGATGTTTTAGATATGTTATTTAAACTCCAAAACACTGAAGCATGCTTGGAGCTTTCACAGAAATCTGTACATCTGAGAGGGTATATGGAGAATATGCAGTGTCTGTGTTTGTGTTTGTAGTGTATATTTGTTTCTAAAGATTCTTAATTGCTCTTATAACTTTTTAAGCAGAGTTCAAGAAAGAATATTGTAAATGGAGTTCTTTAAAATATGTTGTTTCAGACTAACATTAGCAATGCCCTCTGAAGAAGGAATATAATTTAGATTCAGGCAAAGTATACTAAGAAAAGTGGAGGAGGGTAATCTTTTTGCTGAACTACAGGCACTACTTGACACTTTAATGAAGACTTAATTTTTTATTTCTTCTGCCTTCTAGTGTTTTTAATATTTTTTTGTATTAGACAGGTGTGATTCAGTTGGTGTGTAAACATTAAGAAAAGTGTTTAAGTTGGGGTTTTTTTTGTTTTTTTCCTTTTTCAGAATGAAAACTCAGCTTGACCTGATGAGTATAGCATCTAGCTGGGAAAAACCACCAGAGTATATGCAAAAGAAGATGGATATCACATCTGTGGTTAATGAAATCTTAGCTTTGGAGCTAACACCTGTTAATGCAAGAATTGTTAAAGGTAGGGAAGAAGGACTTAAATTAAGACCTAGGAAGTCTGTCTAGAAACCTGCAGCTTGTGGAACTAATTGCTAATAAACAATCTGTGTGGAAAAGCATGCCAGTGTTCAGAAAGCATCTGAGCAGAGTAATGGGTGATAGATGTATTTTATGAATTTCTCTAGAAAGTTCCTAGGCTGTATTTTTGGAATCTGGGGGAAGTATCACAATTTTTGTATCCTAGCAGTATAGCTAGCTTCTGTCAAAAATGTGTTGCTGAACTAGATGGATGTTTGTTACAGTGTAATGGAAATGTCAGCTGTGCTTGGATTAAATGCTGTTACCTTCTAAGAGAAAGCACTAGGTTTTCAATCAGGGAAGGCATCTCCAAGCATTTAGAAAACTTCTTACACAGGCCTCTTGGTTTATGTCGCAGTAGCTTTGGCACGGACTGGGGTCTCACTTAGTTCAATATACTTTGGTTCTTAATTGGAGTCTATATTTAGATGCACAGGAACCTATCAGTATTTTCCATATTTAATTTGCTCTCCATCAGTATTCTTGTGTTCTTTCCAATAGATCTGCCTTATGACGGAAATGAGAACTCAACAAGCAACGCTCTATTTAAAAGTAACATAAAGCAATGGCTGGACCAGAAGAATGTACCTAATGTGTTTCTTGTAAGTTATTGAATATGGGTCTACAACACTGTACTATTTTGCCTGGTTTAGCTTATCAAAATGAACTCTAATGTCTACTGAAAAACATTTTTCAGCCTGTAGCAGGACAGGATGAAGCAGGCGGCAGCAGGATCTCTACTCGCTTTATGTCAATATCAGAAATGCCAGCATTTCAAAATATGAGTCATGAGGTATGATTGAACAACTGTTGTAAGTATGGCAAAGTTACTATTTCTTATGCTGCAACTTTATAAATAAGCTTCTATAATATTTTTCGATTTTCTTAGTGGAAAGTTATCTTTCCAATAATAGAATGAGACCTGACTAGATATTAAAGCTGTCAGGATTTAATTTCACTACTGGCTTTAAATACTTATTTCTATATTTTAGTGTGGATTTTTGAGTGATATCTGTAGCTTTCTAATCCAAATGAGCTTCCCTACTGCCTATTTGAAGAAGTCATCTGCCCCTGTTCTGTTTTCTGAAGATAACAGAATTCTGTCTTCTAAGACTGCATAATAATTTGCCATGGAACTAAATCCAGTCTCTTTTTTTGTTTCTCTTCCAATGATGTAGTTATACAACTAGATTTTTTTCACTTAGTAGCAGTTCATGTGGATGGCTGAATATTGTTCTGTACAGAATGATTCTAGTTACAGTTAGGAATCACATTACGCCTGTTTGGAGAATACCTGTGGCAGATGATAGAATAAAAAAGTTGCTTAGGTCCTTTCAATATAGAATTATTTTTCTGTTGCTGTATTATTTTGGAGAACATCTGCTTTCTTTTGCCATTAAGAATGCAATTATGTATAACAAAAAACTCCAACATGTAATATAATTTCAGATGGCTGTTTATCCTGACAGTTTGAGAATTTGTCACTTAATGGCTAAGCTAATATTTTTAGATATTTCTGGTTTTGATAGTGACTTTAAATGCAGTTTTCTATGGTATCCTCTTCCAAAACCTGCATTGTCATCAGAGTTCCACGTGTATCTTGTTCAATTGCTAGTAAAGAACTGTTTCTCCATAATGACTTGTGTTCTGTTGCCTTCCAGTAGCAAAGGAAAATGCATCATAAATGCTATAGAATATATGAAAACTTTTCTTCAGGCTTATGATCATATGTGAGTTTCATAACATTTGAATCTACAAATGTCGTTTTAGATAATGGGATTTCTTGCTGTAATTGTAGGAGTTACGTTACAAATACTACATGGAACAACAGAAGCCAACCAGTGACTTCAAGGCACAAGCTTTACCTGCAAATAAAAAGTATAAATTTGTAACTGCTGAGGCCTTGAAGGACAGGTCCTCAAGAACTCCTTTAGTGTCTTCACCTACCAAAGCCAACACCACAGATAAAATAAAAACAGGGTCCCTACGAAGACCCAGTGGCTTTAATGAAATAAACTCTGCTGGAACCAGTACTCAGAGTGTGCCATCCACAGATACGAACTTTTCCAAAACACGTGGTGACTTAAAATTATTTCAGGAGAGAAGTTCTCAGGCAGTAACCACTCCAGCACTGTCAGAAAACTCTGAAGAGTTGGTTAAAGAAAAAATGCTGATACAGGCATCTGCAGTTACTGTTTCCAATGAAATGGATGCAAATTCTAGCACTTCATCCGGCTTAAAACCAGCAGCATCAGTTTCAGATTCAGAATCTCTAGATGTTTCTTCAGAGAGACTTTCTGGTTTGCCTTTTGCTTTCACTGCTTGGAACAACTCATTTATTAAAGATAGAGGCACATTTTCCTTTAAAAAGCAAGACAGGAAATGTGCTTTCCCTCAGTTTTATCTAGGGAAATGTGATAATGTGGATAAAACCAATAACCAGGATAAACGTGGTTCTGAAACCACAGTTTGTGATGCTTCAACCAGTCCTAACTTAGACTCAGCAGAAAGGGCAAAGCCAGATTTTTTGTTTCCCTTTGGCAATTCAGAAAGAGATTGTTTTGCAGGATCAGGAGTCAACAATTCATTTAAGGTTTTACCGTTATCCTCATTTTTTAGCCGATCTGATAAGCCATCTGACAAGAATACATCATCTCACACAAGAGAAAAAAGGCATTCTGCAAAGGAAACTGCAGGATGTGGTAAGCAGAAACCAGTGTTGGGTGAACAAAGCCCTGATGCCTCAGAATCCAGCACAACTGTGGCTTGCAGTACTTCAGAAACCAACACTGCAGCTGGGGTGAATGATGTCTCTGAGTCTACTCTTCTCACCAGTAATTGTGCGTTTTCCTTCAAAAGTAACTTCCCATTGCCTTCACCAGTATTTTCATTTGGAGCCATTGGCAGAAATAACTCGGATTCGCTTACTTCCTCCTTGTTTTTTTGTGGAAGCAGAACTGTAAAACTAGAAAAGGAGAAGACCACGTCTTCTGACAAATCACTTCTAAATTTAGGAAAGCCTGTATCTTCTGAGTGTGGAGAGCCTGCTTCTGGTCATACTAATCTAAGATGTGAAGGTTCATGCTTTCCTATGAACTCATCTAAGAAAGCTGAAAATGCGGAAGTGCTTGGTGATGGTAACGCTTCTTGTAGTCAGCCTTCACGTTCAGTTGTCTTTCCCGTTAAATATGAGAATGCATCTTCCACTCAGGTTACTACAGAGACAAAGCAAGAAATAAAGGTAAAAGATGAAGAAACTGTCACTGAAAACAACTGTTTGTGTCCTAGGAGAGGAGATGAACCTGAGTCTGTACAGTCTGAGAACACAGTTTGTTCTGCTCCTGGCACATGCAGTGATCCAGCTTTAGGAGGTTCTGCACTTGCATTAAATGAGACAGGAGAAATGCCAAATGACAGCAATTCTGATACTGAAGAGCTAAGTCAAACATCTGTCTCTACCGATGCCAGCAGTGCATCGGAGTATTTTTCTGTTGCCGAAGACAAAATGTCGACGAGAAGAAAATCGGAGGCATGAAGAGAGTGAAATGGCAGATTTTATACTTTAGTAAGTTGAAATTAAATAAATGCTACTTAACACATTACAGAGTGGGGATACTATGATTTTATAGCTGTTCTTCTCCATGATTCTTGCCAGTGAGGTATCTCCATGTTAGAAACATAACTGCTTGTCAGCAAGTACAACGTAATAAAGTGATTTCTATGGTATAATCACGACCTCAAGACCTTGGGTCTTGATCAAGACCCAGGTATGGCCATAGATTCTTTATCTTCAGGAATGCAGACCTGAGAAGTGCCTGCGATATGTGTGGGTGGTGGGGAACAGAGGTGTCTCAGAAAGCTGGTTCCGTGAAGCCTCAGTAGCCAGAGACAGTATATAGCTTTTGGGTACAGCAGCACTTGCACTCGGCTTAAATGGGTAAAAGTATAGCCAATAGCATTCACCTCACAGGTGGGGAGGGAGCAGAGCCACAGGGAAAATAAAGAATATTGAAGGCATTTCTGAAAATTATTTTGTGTATCTCCATTTGGCCATTTTCTTCTTTTCTGTGATGTATTTAATGCATATTGAAGGTGCAACTTCTAGTGTCATTTCAATGGTTTCTCTCATGCTTTTGAAATTGAAACCCCACATCAGTGTTCTTGTTATATGTTGCAGAAGGGTGTCAGCTACACTTCTGAAATGCTGCCTTTAGGCAAAGGAAACCACAATTAATTTTCAGTTCCTTTTGGCAACAGTTTGGGTATATGAGGACAGATACTAACTTGCTGTTTTGATGAAAGCATTAGGAGAATCTAGCCTTTAAAACACAAACATTTTCTTTTAAAAGCTATGTAACAACAGGAAAAAATGAAAACAGCACTTAGAAAAAAGTTTTTTACTGTAAGAGTGGTGAGACACTGGAACAGGTTGCCCAGGGAAGTGGTGGCTGTCCCAACTCTGATGGGGTTCCAGGCCAGGTTGGATGAGGCCTTGAGCAACCTGATCTAGTGAGTGGTGTCCCTGCCCATGGCAGGCAGGGTTGGGACTAGATGATCTATAAAGATCCATTCCAACCCCAACAATTCTATGATTCTATGACTACTCACTAAATGTAGTAATGATTCAGAACTCACTGAATTTTTAGTATGTGAAATATGATACAAAGTGAGGATAAAAAGGCCATATTTTCTATTTATTAGCCATTTTGTTGGATCCAAAGGATAATTGTGCTTTAGTTACTGAAATACATAGACAGGAGTACTATTTCAAATTATAATTCTATTTCATTTACTGCTGGCTCTTCAGCAGAAGCTGGTGCCAGATTTGACATAATTTAATATTGGGTAGATATGGCAAGTATTAAACCAAATGCAAAATTTTTAATACTTCTTCAGAATTTTTCACTGGCAACTAGAAAAATCAATGATCTGTAAATTATATCTAACTTTGTAAGAGAAATATTACTTAAATCTCTGCAAGACTTACTAATATAGTTACTGTGACAGAATATGTGGAAATACTATTGTAAGTTTAGGAAATGTTGACCTAATTTTATTTATGTTAAATTCTCAGCCTCAATTTTTCTGTGATGGTGCATTCCTCTATTAAATGTGCTGAAAAAGTAGTTTCTAGAATTTGTAAGACTTTAATAATCTTACCTTTCTGTCTGCATTATAGTAAGGAAGGTCATAAAAATTCTTTTTATTATTAGTTTTATAGTTCTTTATGTTCATCTCTGAAATCTTACTGTATTTCAGTTTTCTCTTAAGAATTTTTCTGTTTTTATCACTAGACATTCTTGTCATACTCTTCTGCTTGTGTAGAAGAGAAATGTTAAAAAGGTGTTAAGTCAAATCACTGGAAGACAAAGGCCAAGTGAGATGATAATGGCAGAGAGTGTCAGGGACAGAGGCTGGTCTCAGTAATGAACAATTTCAGGGTCAGATAATACACTTAGAAAATTTGTTGCCAGAAAGTTGTAGAAAATACCAGTTTTCTGCTACAATTACAAAAAATTCCTAATGAGCTAGGGTTAATCTAATTCAATGGAGTTTCTTACAATTGTTTTCTTATTGTTTTCTACCTATCTTCTGTTCCTTTCTAATAGAGTTATTTCATGAGTTTGATATGTTGTCTTTCAATGAAAATCGCCATCATAGAATCATAAAGCAAATAGACTAAGATACACTATTTTGAAAGTAGAAATTGTGGGTGTCAGAGATCACATTGTTGTCTAAGTGCCTTGTAGCTCAGCGTTAAGGTTTTACAGGGGAGATAAGTGGTAAGCAGGAGGCTTATTTGCAATAGGTCACAGTACAATTGCAGTCCACCCAGGCACCATATCAGTAGAATTACCAATTTTTTTATATTCTCAGAAGTTGGTGCCTTGTTCATTTTGCCTTGTCAAATTTCACTATTGACTTCTTACTAAAAGCCATAGGAGGAGTGAGGTGCTTTTTATGTATATTATTAAAAGTGAAGTGTTCGCTCGTGTTACTTAATCCTTTAAGAGACATTACAGTTTTCAACAAATAAAATTAGTACCCCAAAACAGACCTAATAAGTGTGATTTTCACCCAAGATTTTGTGCTTACTGATCAAATAACTGAAAACACGATAGGACCAATTTCTGACTTTATTCCTTAGTCAATTAACTGTGCCTTTGCTAAAACTATTACTTCATTTATCTCAGGAAACATGAACACGGAAAGGTCTAAATAATGGTGCTTCTACCCTACTTGAGGAACAGATATGCAAGATTTATCTATATATATGGCACAGCTTGCCAGTCAGTAAAGAATAATTTGAGTAAATTTTATTTTCCAAGCAGACTTAAAGTAGTCTTTTCTACCATTATGTTCCATTTCTGTCATAATTTTCTTTCACACATTAACCAAGAAGAAAAGAAAAGTTCAGGTCAGCTGATGGTAGCTCAGCTGCACTACTCAACTACTTGCAGATTTCCTCCTGTGGCATATAGTTTGATGCCACCCAAAGAGATTCAAACAAAGACTTTGGTCAGTGATCTTGGATGAACATCAGAGCTAAGTTGAAGAAATTAGGTTCTGAATTGTCATTAATGCATGTTTTGCTTATTATCAGTAGAGAATAACTTTCATTGCTGTCTTGATCATCATTATAATATTCTGTGTGGTGATGAGGACTGTTGTCAAAGCCTCTGTTTCCTAGATTGTCTAAACATGGGTATGTGTGTATTTTGAGATTACAGGTAGTGTTAAACTGAGGCATTTGTATGAAAATACTGCTGGAAACTTTGCCCTTCCCAGAATGAAATACAAACAAAACCAAAAAAACCCAAACCATCAAGAAAATAGTTAGAAAACATACTTTATTAAACTCAATAATTTGTATTATATGCACTTCTTGACGTGTGTTATACGTGTCCTGGATCTTCCTGACTCTTAAAGATACAACATATTAAAAATGAAGCAATTCTACATATGTTTGGAACATTTCGTGTATCAGACTTCACTGTACTGGTATAAAATGCTCTCTATATTTAAAATTTTGTAGACTAAACCTGCATAGCTGTTTAAAAGCTTTTATAATGATCTATAAAGATAGTACTTCATGATTTAATAGAAACCTTGAAAGACAACAGTTTGTTTGATTATAATTGCCAAAGTATTCACAAACATCCTTCATAAAGGAGCTGAAAACTTCAAGTGCTGTCCTACTGAGTGGCTAATCTTGCCAGCTGTCAGAACTGTGGCATTTGGTCAGTATATTTCTGAGAGCTATCTGAACATACATGCCACTGCCTGAAAAAAACAAGTGCAACAGAAAGTGCAATTACCTAGTTTTTATAAGCTATTAAAACCAATTATTTAGTTAGACATTAGAGCTGATAAAACATCAATTTTTGTAAAGGTTAACCTCCTGGAGTAAACTGTATTCTTAATATTGGCTATGAACTAAAGCTTTATTCTGAAATTTTGATAACTCGGATCTCGTCACTTTCTAACTTAAAGGCTGCTGATCTGTGTTGTAAGAGTATTGTGTACTGCTGCTTTGGTTGGGATTTTTTTTCTTTTTTTCCTTCAGGTAATACGCTTCAGTTTCTCTTCATAGGTTTCACCCAGTTGTTGAAACGCCAGTAGAACATTATCATTTGGATCATCACACAGCTCACTCAGACTTGTTCTGGTTTTAATAAAAGAAAAAAAAAGAGCATTGTTCCATTTTAAGTTGCTTTAAAAATGAAATAAACTTGTCCTTTTTAGAGTACAATATATATCATACCCAATAGACTTAATGAGGAGTGAAAAATCCTTGAGTGCATAGTAAGCATCTCCTTCATTTAACCTAAAAAAAGAAAAAATAATAAAATGGATATGCATTATTATAACTGTTTCACCTTTAATAAACCCTGTTATGTATTCGGGTAAGGATGCAGAGAACATATGGCATGACCTCAAACACTGACATACTAGTTCATTAGGATCACTGTAGAGCAACTATAAGCTTAATAATGCTGCAGAGGATCGTGTTTCCATAATTATATTAAATATATAAGTCTCATAAGTAATATTAGAAAAGATAATTTATTGCTATTGTCTTGGGAACATGATTTCAACTGTTTGAATAACTAATGTCACAAGCTAAACAGGAACACTAGTTCAGACATCTGCTGGCTTAATTGAGCAGGAGATTGTGTAAGCTTTCTATCAATGACAAAGACCCTGTATGTTGCCAAAAGGAGCACTCATTACTGAGAAGCAACTTAATAAACTCAGTTCCTAGTAATTAAAGCTACCCCTTTTTCATGCAATCAATATTGTGTTGAAATTCTGTAATTACAGAAGGGTTTGAGCTGGAGGAACCTTTAAAGATCATCTAGTTGATCACCTGGGTCAGGGCAGTCCCAGGCACAAATCCAGGCTGGGCAGAGAATGAATTGAGAGCATCCCTGAGGAGAAGGACTTGGGGTGATGGTTGATGAAAAACTCAACATGAGCCAGCAGTGTGCACTTGCAGCCCAGAAAGCCAAGCACTCCTTGGCTGCATCAAAAGCAGTGTGGCCAGCAGGTCAGAGGTGGTGATTCTCTCCCTCTACTCTCGTGAGACCCCACCTGGACTACTGTGTGCAGTTCTGGTGTCCTCAACATAAGAACAACATGGAACTGTTAGAGCAAATCCAGAGAAGGGCCACAAAGTTGATAATGGAACTAGAGCATCTTTCCTGAGAAAGCTGGGACTGTTCAGTCTGGAGAAGAAAAGGTTGCATGGGGACCTCATAGCAACCTTCCAGTATCTGAAGGGGCTCTACTGAAGGAAGACAGAGAGGGACTCTTCATCAGGAACTGTAGTGACAGGGCAAGGGGGAATGGCTTCAAATAGAGTAGTTTAGATTAGATGTTAGAAAAAAATTCTTTTCAGTGAGGATTGTGAGGCACTGGAACATGTTGCCCAGAGAAGTTGTGGATGCCATGGGGCCATCTCTGGCAATGTTCATGGCCAGGCAACCTGGTCTCTGAGAGGTGTCCCTACCTATAGCAGGGGGATTGGAACAAAATGATCTTTAAGTTCCCTTTCAACCCAGGCCATTCTATGATTCTATAGTCCAACTCCCTTGCATGGACATCTTTCACTAGATCAGTTTTATAAAATCAAAGAATGTGGTCATATAACCAGTATATTTCCATTTGTCTTGCTAATGTGGCATTAATGCCAAACTCAGCTATTGTAACTATAACAGTGCATGGAATGTGTATTCTAATTGCTCTTATTAGAATCTGCTTTGAAGAGCTTGCAAAAAAAGCAGATAATATTCTATGCTCCCAACAGCACCCCAGGGAGCAGAGTGAGTCAGTATTCTCTTACTCAGAAATTACTGGCTGAGCATGAAGGCATAATAAAGATACTTGATAAGAGATGTTGAGAGAGAAAGCTTGCGGTTGTGCTTTTTTGAGCCAAGGTTAGGGAGGAAATAACAATGTGAGTGTTATAGATGTTTTATAGAGACATGGATTTAATGAATGAGGTTATAGAAGGCCAGTGAGAATCAAAGTTGAACTTGATAATGATGAAAATGGCAAGACATCACATTTAGCAAGTGCATCTCTAGAAGATTGAAGAGGATAACAGGGCTGCAAATGGTAAGAGCAAAAGAAAGAAAATATCAGATTTAGATTCTGAGAAGAATCTGATGCAGTTATAAATTGTAAACTTATAACCTGAATATGCTTAATTAGGAA
>NW_008673308.1:15117-29384 GCF_000695815.1 Acanthisitta chloris
CAAGGGTAAGAGCTTGACAGGCTCTTCAGAATTTTTGGGTTTTTTTTATTTGGTCAAAGTTTTCTTCACGATGAAAAAGAAAAGTCCCCAAAATGAGGACGTCCAAGGTAGTAGTAGATGGTAACCTAGTAGCAGAGAGATATCAAAATATTTGTTAGATAATAAAGAGAAACAGATTAAAGGAGGAAAGGGCTAAAAGGTACAGGCAAGAGAACGTAAAAGAATAAAACTCCAGTTTTGGAAAATCTGCAGTGTAAGTGATCCAGGCAGAAAAACAGAGGAAGACTGCATGTGCCAGAGATTTAAATGTGAAACTGATTCTATACAGCACTGATTGACCAGCTTGGGCACAGAGGTTTTTTAGCAGTCAGTTATGTTCTGTTGGGGGTTTTTTTCCCTTTAAAGAGAGATGCTAACATGATTCAATTATCAGGACAAATTGCTAAGTGCTTGCAAAGATTAGGAAAAGGGGAGGTATTGAAGCAGTGCTGGTACAAATACTGAATTACTGACAAATTTACCTGGAGTTTGTTTTTTGGATACCTGTATCTTTTGACACTGATCATTAATTACTCCTTTAATCTGTTTCTGTATTATTTGGCCAAGCTTTTAACATTTCTCTGCTACTACGTTACCATCTTCTGGACAACTGCATTGGACTTCCTCGTTTCAGGGACTCTCCTGTTGTTTTTCGTTTTGAAAAAAAATCTTTGATTAAATAAAAAATGCCTGTCAAAATGGCCTGTGCCACTTTCCATTTATGGTACTGGTTTGAATAGACATCTAATATTTTACAACCATTGCAACTGGACTTCAGTTTGTTTTACTAAAACATTCAACTAATCTAATCACATTTAACAGCTATTTCATCCCTAACTTCTGGAGGGAGAATGCTTTAAAACCAAAAAGATGAACTCTTGTACCATATTGTATACAATGCCATTGTTTAACAGTATTATAAATGGTAGTACATACCAGTTATCCGTTGTCAATGCAGTCAAGGAACCATGCTTATAAAAGTCCAGTGCATATGCATTGAGTGGCATCCTCCTTCCCTGCTTATCATACTTATTCAAATAAAGCAGGGGGCAGTTTTTGACATTAATTCCAAGAGAACGTAGGACAGCCTAAAAACCAAAAATATTGAATAAATACTGTGGGTTTGTCTGTATGTCTGTTTTGTCAAACCTACACTTTTACACCCACAGCTGGAAAGTTCCACACTTCTAATCCACTCCAAAAATCTGCAAAAACACATGTAGACTAGAGACATAGGAGAGATTTGTTAGCGAAGTGTCTTAAACTGCTAGTGCAGCTCTGGGATGTTCTGAGTAATTTAAAGTTTGACTAGGCATCTGGCTGTCTCTTGAGTTTTAGATGACGTTTTTTCCATATGCATACATCATCTATTAAGATTCACTGATGCTTTGAATTTATTCATCAGTGTTACACATGGAACATTTTAAGGATGAAGATGAATTTGAAATCCCCAGTTGTAGGAATTTAATTTTTTACTCTTACAGAATTATGAGCCATGTGATAATTCCCTAATACTGCCAAGTCCATGTAGAAGACCACAGGAAAATGCAAGCTGATGGTAGACATGTTGATGTATGTAAGAATTAAGGTCATTCATATGCTATCTAATGTAATCACTGAAATCCCAGTTACAAAGCAAACAGTCAATGCCATAATGCATTCTTTTGCTAGGACCCTTGAGACTACTGTGTGATTGATTTTAAAGAAATACCAAAACACACTTCTGACATGGAGCAAACAAACTGGGGATATTGTTTGAAATAGTAACATATTTTACTTGTCTGAGAGTCAAGAAAGCAAACTACAGATTTTTTTGGACATCCATCTATTCTGTGTTTCTTGCACTGTGACAATGTGGTGCTACTCCATGCTGGATTTTTTGACACTTTTTGAAAGTATTTCTCCTAAAGAGTGACACATATAATACATAGGGAAGAAGATTGTGATTAAATAAATATTTTTATTAAACTCCAATAAAATTCTGCCCCCCTGAAAAAATAACTTACTGCGTTAACAAACTCCTCATGAAATAGATCATTATCAACCAGTCCAGATAAACATGCAAAAGGTGAGATGGCAGATATTCTTTTGGTGTTGTCCATCAAATAAGATGCTAGTTCAGAGCCATGCCAATTCTGAGATGTAAAATCTAGACAAGAAGTTTCATATACATCATAAGCTATTCAGACACAAACTCCCTTTCAGCAATCTGTTTTAAAAGTGAGAAGTTTTCAGTGCAGTATATAATGATAGGAAATAGAGTTAATCTTCTAACCATAAATCCTTCTTGATTGATGTTTGTTTCTTTTGTTCATAAGAACCTCTGTGCACTTAGTTATACTGTATAAGAAAGAGCTTTCTAATGGTAAGAATAATTATGTCTCAATTCCCCTTTGCAAATTAAGCCTTTCTCCTTGACTCATCTGCAGCCAAAATTGCTAACAGCATAAAGTTGTGCCAAAAAATAAAAGGGAATGTTATTAAAAGACTTAGTTTGCCATCATCTTTTATTCTGTCCTATGTAGAAGGACAGAATAAAAGATGTCCTATATTTGAAGTGCTTTCTCACTGCGAAAAAACACTATTTTTGAAGGCTTGTTATTTTTAGAGGAGCTAGGCAATGGGTTAGTGATATATTACATTGCTTTTATATCTCTCTTCCAGGAAGTAATTTGAGATTATGTAGTAGTTAAATACTTTTTACCCAATGGCAATCTATATTGCTTGGTAATTTTATAGTCATGGCTTTTCATATTGCTTTGCTTATTGAATATCATTTATTAGCATAAGTAACCCAGTTGATTTAGAAAAATGCGCATTGTTCTTTAATTGCTACTTCAGCCTAAAGGCTGTTCAGGTGTTGAAAATCTAACCTTTAGTAAGATTCTGAAAAGAATTCAAGTATTACAGGTAACTGAGGATCTGGAATTGCTCTGATTATCTGATAAAAAGGCTTTTATTCAATAATTAGACTTACCGTATTTTTTATCTCATAAAAAAAAAAAAAACAACCCTTTGGTTTTTATGTCCTCTACAGAATAATAGAAGAATAGCAACTGAAATGGTCCTTTCCCTGCACAAAACTTCTACCATGTACAATATAATTTATTATGCTTGTAAAACAAAAGTGAAATAGAAATTGTATCTCTTTATAAGCATATCTCAAGTCACTGTTTTTTCTTTATAAAATAAGAATTAACTGAACTTTCCTAATAAGATCAATTACACAAATTAAGAACATGCATTAATTTTTCACTTTCTACCTGTCTTTGACAGTGGTAGTCTGTATTCTTGTTCCATATCAGCCAGCTTGGCAATTGTCAGAAGAAAATGAGCAAAATTTTCCTCTACTTTGGTGTTGTATTCATTTACAGCATCTGCAAAGTCTTCTGGCAGGTCTTCTAGAAAGACCTGAAATAACATGCAGTTTATTGCTTAATTTAGCTAATTTGCCCAAAATTGTCAATTCTACATTGGTGCATACATAAAGTACTAGCACACACATATTAGCAGAAACAAGGAAAGAGTATAGTTCCAAACTTTACCTAGCTTGTCAGTCTGCCTGGCCATTTAGAATTAATGGACGTTAAAGATGAATATGAATTTCAAGCATAAAAAGGGATGGAAGATGAACAGTAGGTATAAAATTCCTTACAGACTACCTTGGCAAACAGCTTTACTAAAGATCCTTTGGCTAGCTTATAGGGGGCTTTTGAAGGGCTGCCTTTCCCAGATCTTGTTTTGTCTATCTTGGTGTTCAGCAGTTTTCTTACCAACATGACAGACTGATGGCTGCCCTTAGCCACAATAGTCCTGTAATCCCTCCTACATGACTAAACACCTTCCAGAAATAAAGAACACTTTTTCTCTAGTAATTCTTGCGAGAAACTGGCCACATAAATATCTTAATCTGGAAGAAGTTTCTTGTGTTGTTCCAGCCATAGCAGTGTCCTCCAGCATTTTAAGGCTTTGCATAGAGCAGTCAACAGGAATACATTAAAAATGTTTCACTTTCTGCCTGCACTCATGGTAGGCTAACCTTGAGTAGAAGTAATAGTAATGCTCATCCTACTAATACTGTCCCATTTTTTGAAAAAGCCCTAAGCCTACAGTGTCCTGTACCACAGAGCATGCTGGCATCCTTCTGGGTCATTGTATGTGTCACAAAAAGCTTCAGCTCCTTAGATCATACAATGTCACAAAAAGCTTCAGCTCCTTAGATGGAGACAAAATTCTAGCAGAGTGAGAAGGGGGAGGAGGTGCTCCAGGTGGTGAAGCAGAGATTCCCTTGCAGTCTGTAGAAGAGAGCACAGTGGCACACAAATTTCTCTGCAGCCATCTCTGTGGAGAGAGCAGATATCCACACAGCAGCCTGTGAAGGACTCTACACCAGAGCTGCTGAATGTTTTCTGCAAGAACGAGAGCCCACAGAGAGCCCACACTGCAGCGGGTTTATCCTGAAGAACTGCAACCCACAAACAGGACTCACACTGGAGCGGGGTGACATGGGATGAGGAAGGAGTGGCAGAGAAAGCTATTAACAAGGGATGACAACTCATGTCTCATTTCCCATTTCCCATCAGCCTTGCACTGCTTGGGTTGATGGGGAACTAAAGGAGTCAGGAATGGAGGAGTAAAGTTGAGCCTGAGGAAAGCAGTGACAGGCGAAGGCGGTGCTGAAAATTTTATTTTTTGTTTCTTGCTACCAAAATCATTTTAATTGGCAGCAAGTTAATTTTATTTTCCACAAGTTGAGGCTGGTTTGGCCCTGATCATAACTGGTAAGCAATCTCCCTGTTTCTTGTCTCAACCCGCAAGGTTTTCCATACTATTTTCTCCCCCATCCTGCTGAGATGGAGGAATATGAGAGCATCTGTATGGGCAGTTACCTGCTGGTCCACCAGACTGCTGTACATCCATAATGACACTAGTCTAACTGACAAAAGGAAACAGGTTGTTTGAAGCAGTACACAACAGAAGTTACAGTAAAGACCAATGCTTTCTCTACCTTTGACTGGAAAAATGTGTGTTTGTATTTCATTGAGCAGGCTGGAAGATATTTTCTCCCAAATAAGTTTGCTAGAATGAGAACTAGCTTTTCCAGGACATCTTCTGAAAAAACAGTTGAGCCTATGTCAAAACAGAAAGTACTTTGGTTAAATATGATAGTATTAAAAAAAAATATTTCTTTTTGCTTACAATAAACAATTCCCATTCAGGAGTTTCCTTCACAGCTGCCACTGGCATAACAGAGGCCATGTGAAACTATGGTGGATAAAGATCAACACATTGCATACAAAGTAGATAGTAGATAGTAGATAGTAGACAGTGACAGATAATTAAGCAACTAATAGTATGTACAGATCAATACTGTATTCTTATATGTTCACATATTGCATCATATCTCAGTGCACAGAATGATATTCAGAGTAGTCATTCATCTTGTTTGCTATGTAGAATTCAGATTTTACTCTGGAGACAGAATTAATAATATTTCTATGTATGGCATTACTTTTTACTTCATCAGAATGTTTCACAAACAGCAAATATATGTTCATGATACCAGCATTGCCATCTGTGTGCCTTGGACTTCTCAGACAGAAATATGCAGAATATGAAGAGACAGAGGCCAAGCATCTGAAGATGAAGGCTAGGCAAGCAAAAGGTGGCAGCAGCAAGAAGGCACCTAGAATCATTTGGGTTGTAGGGCCTGCCATAGATTGCAATTAAGATCCATGCAGTATTATTTACCTTTAATTGGCTGGCACAACTTGTGGAATAAACCTTTCACAAGAAATTTCACTAAAACAAAATTTGAAGGCTCATGATAGTACAAGTGTGTCACAAGTCCAGCAAATCCTACAGGGTTACAATCTTGATCCATGTGGCCCTGTTTAATTTGAAAACAAAAAAAAAACCCCAACTTTGTTGTAAAAGATGAACAATGATATGACAATATAAAATGGTGATATTCAGAAGAACAGTCTTTCAACCTAATGCATAGGTACCTATTTAGATTGTTCAATTTACAGTGAAAGGCAAAAATTTGCTTGTGTATAGATTTTGACCTCATAGTTTCAGTGTGATTTATATCATGTTGCGAATGAAATGCGCATAGTCATCAAAGTAAGACTTGTTGCAACTTGCTTAGAGAAAACACAATTAACCTAAATGTTTGACAGGATAAAAGTACAGCAAGCAGTGACCTATCAATTTTGCTGCAAGATGTTCAAATGCTAGAAGCTTATATAGTTTTTTAAAGCAACAAGAAAAGCTCATGCAATAAAACTCCTTTAAAGGCTCTAAATTCCAGGACAACTCTCCTGTCAGAGATCACTCTGCATTAAGCCCTGTAAGAAAGTAGGGAGTATCCAGAGAATCATCGTTATATGATCGCATGTCTTTTAATACATCTATTATTGGAGACAAGTTACTAGGTATGTGGGACAGGTTTTGTCCAGTTCTTGTGCTAACTCTCTTTGAAAGCATTATTAATCTCTCCTGTGCACTGATCAGATTCTTCTCTTCAACAGAAGTATCGGATTCCTCATCTCACACACAACACCCAGCAGAGCAGGCAGAAGTGTTGGTTAGGACACCTACTGGGAGCAGGACCAGGATATCTGGGCACAGATGATCTGTTAATGTAAACACGTTACTGGTGCCTCTTACTGCATGAAGCCCCCAGCAGGAAGCCAAAATGCAGTCATGCATAAAAATTTTCCAAAGTGGTATCCATCAAACTGAAACTACTACTATAGAGAGATGTACAACTAATTTTCCAGCCTTATCTTAGACCTACTTCCTAAACTTTTCTTAGAGATATAATTTCTCTCAGCAATTTGGAAATCATGTCATCCTTAATGTCTATTAAGCCCTATCATTTCACGTGTACACATCTTCATATACAATATAACTGCACAACTCTTACTTTTCTAATCCATTTAGACCATACCATAAGACTTTGCTTTCTGTATTTATTCCTTAACATAAGGTGTTCAAATTTTATCTGTTTCCTTAAATTTGTAACAGAAAGAAATAGCCTATTGCTATGGAATGTAAAATACATGTTTTTTTAAATGAAAGCATATGAACACAAACAAATAACAGTCTGTAGATTTAAGAACTGCCCTTTATGAGAAAAAGTTAAAACCTACCTCTTTGATAAGAAATTGCAAGGAAAACATAAAATAAATTTTTAATATTTCAGCATATCTTTCTTTTCTGAATGATATCAATGAATACTTCAGCACTGACAATGCCTGGTCAAATAAAAAGGAAAAATAAATTAAAAATACATTAATAAAAATTAGAAATCCAAAGTACTTTTGGTATTGTAACAAACAAAGAAATTTAATATCAAGTTTTTATGCTTATTTAATCAATTATTTTCCAGGATAATAAATGCTGTGTGTGGGTTATGTAAATTTTATGTAAGCTGAATGCCTAACTCTTTGAAATGCTTGTGAAAGAGTCTGTCCTCTGTCTGTCAGATGTGTGCTCAAGTTCAAAAATTATGCTAAGGCTTGTAAAGTTAATTACATTAAATTCATATAGAGATCTAAAAGACAAGGATTTAAACATCATTAAGCTAAACCCAGGAAGTTTTGAAATTACTTCTATCACTATAATACATTTTTAACATAATAAATATTTAACATAGAAATTTTACAATTTTATTTATTATCTTAAGAAGACTTATGTCTGAATTCATTCTTGAAAATAAGTGCCTATATGCTGAAGTGGATGTTAAAACCAGATCATCTGGAGGTAAGCTTTCCTTAACACTTAAACGAGGAGCGCTCCAACCGATTTGCAATCACTGTCATGGTTGCTTACTTAAATCTGCATTAAATGGCAAGAATAAGAATTCTTTGATTCCAGATAACATGTGCATTTAAACAAGTGAGTAATACATAAAATTTTCTATTATTTCAACTGAGACAGAATTTCATAGCCCCCCATCTTCCTTATGGAAATGTCTGTTCACATCATTTCTCCAAATGCAGCTAAAATTTTAAAGATTGGAAGACTTGCACATTCTCCAATTTAATGTAAATATTGCATAGAACAGGAGATGATAAAACTACCTTTCTGCTAGTAGCATTCTTTCTGATGATAAAATTTATTGCAAAGAATAAATGCATGACAATAGACAGTAGAACACTGCGGGGAAGATGGCACAGATTCTAGAAGCAGTATAGGAGAGCACACAATTTCATTTAGGGCAGGCTGTTTACTTTTGAAGTACATAACTTTCTGTTCATGTTAAGGAGACAATATAATTAAATTATATTGAAGATAAGAAAAAATAGTAAACCTTTGCTCTAGCATCTGCTTTATCATCAGCCCTCGCAGCCAACAGCATGAGTCTCAATATTAAGGTAATAGTCAGAGGAAATTGGCCTTTCAACTGAGGTACGTTGGATTTGATAAGTCTTTCAACTTTGGGCAGTGGGATATCATAGAAGAACACATTTCCAATCAGATCTTGTCCCCGTCTTCCAGCACGTCCTGACATCTAAGAATAAAATATTTATTAATTATATACAATAGCATTATTCATTCTTGAATAAAATATATCTACCTTGTATATATGGGTACTATCTATACAGACTTAATAAAACATTTATGCAGAATTATAAAATAATGTGTGCAAAATATGTTGTACCTCAAATCTAGTTGGTTTACAAATGTGGTGTGTTTCAGTTTTCAAAATATGAACTTCCAAATTTGATAGAAGACCTAAACACTGTCCAAGATACTTAAATTCTCTCACACATTATTTTAACATTTATTTTTCTTCAAGGTGGGTTCTAACTTTATTTATATCTATACACCAGCTTTGTTTTCAAGTTACATTTATCTCTGAATAATCTGAATAATTTCTGGGTCAATTTGGAGCAGAGGTAGTCTCTGTATGAATAAAGAGCAAAGAATATGAAAAAAAGGAGTAGAAAGAAGTTTCCTAAGGGTATATTCCCTTGCTTGGATCACCTTTTCTTTGTCTGGTCCATTGTAGGGACTTGGCCCTTGTACCAGATGATATGACAAAGCTGGAGTCATAATATTTATGTGCAGCAGCTGTAGGGACTTGCCCCTTGTACCAGATGATGTGACAAAGCTGGAGTCATAATATTTATGTGCAGCAGAAAGGAGACACACATAGGTCCAGCTATTGCACAGATCCACTCACGCTCTGAGACCTACTTGCTAGGTAATACCATCAACTGTATATGGCCTATATGGCCTCTTGATTCTGAAGCAAACTGGCAATATTTCATTAAAAAACAGGGTTGAAAAGTAGCACAAGAGCAGGACACACGTGCTAATGAAAAGCTTAGAGTCTCTCAGCTCACCCAGTAAGTAGTGCCATGGCTGAAGACATTCTGCTTTATAACATTTGCAATCTCACCTACACCCTGCTGTGTTGCATTGTGTCGAGTACCATTTCTAAGATGGAAGGAACTCAAATGTCCCTATTAATTCAGCAATCTTTCTTTTTGTCATTACATCCCCACTCTATATTCTTACAGCATATTTTTCCACACATTTGTAGAGCCCTGGTTAGAATAAACCAGCTTTTGTCTTTCCAGCTCCCATCACTGAAAGCCAAATATATGCCTTTAATTCACTGAGCAATCAAAACGCTTTAATTGCTGAAATAGGTCTTTTGACTACACATTATTTGTGAGTTGGCAGTTCTGAAACATTAGTAAAATCACCTTAGCTAAACTATTATTATTACCAAAATGAACATTTGAAATTCAGAACATATCCAGAAGCATATGTAAAAGAAAAGACTGTTTTTCTGAATTTGTGTGTGATGCCAGATACTTGTGTACTGTTCTTGTAATAAAGAATGGGTGTTCTATTTCCATACCTGTCTGTAATTCAGAGCATCTAAATAGATAGAATCTTCAACAAAAACAACAGATTTACATGGCATGTTGATTCCTAGAGCAAGAGATGAAGTAGCTGTGACTACCTATAAAATATAAAATATTAATATTTCTATTAGAAATGGCAGCATCCAATTTAAAAAATATCTGACTTAAATCAACAGGAAATTTACTAAAATTTTTCATATGACTAAACTTTAATCTGACAAATTTAACAGAGCTATAAAAATACATAAATTTCACTCATTAGTTTCATTAATATAGTTATTACATACACATATTAATTTTTTTACCCTGAAAATATACCATATCTATTATGGAACTCGAAATAATATTGAAATTGAACGCAAATCAAAATATTTCATGAAGACAGCACAATGTATAATAATCCTATGAAGTTAATTTAACTAAAACACATTTGGTTGGCTAATGCAGTAAAAGACAATAAAAAAAGTTTCTATAAATACATCAGCAACAAAAGGAGGACTAACAAGAATCTCCATCTTTTATTGATTGAGGGGAGGGCAGGGAACATAAAGGCAAAGGATGAGGAAAAGGCTGAGCCACTTAACACCTTCGTCTCAGTCTTTAGTAGTAAGACCATTTGAAGAGGTGCAACTATGTCATAGAGGTGACCTACTTGGTGAGTGAGGGAAAGGTGGTGGAGGTTGTCTACCTAGACTTTAGTAAAGTCTTTGGCACTGTCTCCAACAGCATTCTTCCAAATAAACTGGCTTCTCATGGCTTGTATGGGTGCACTGTTTGCTGGGTAAAAAACTGGCTGGATGGTCAGGCTCAGAGTGGTGGTGAATGGAACTAAATCCAGTTGGCAGCTAGTCACAAGTTCTATTCTCCACGGCTCAGTATTGGGGTCAGCTCTGTTTAATAGCTTTATTGATGACCTGGATGAGCAGATCGAGTGCACCTTCTTCAGTCAGTGTTCACACATCATATTGGGAGGGAATGTTCATCTGCTGGAAGGTAGAAAGTCTCTAAAGAAGGTTTTGGACAGACTGTATTGACGGGCCGAGGCCATTGTATGAGGTTCAACAAAGCCAAGTGCCAGGTTCTGCAGCACAACAGGCTTGGTGAAGAGTGGTTGGAAAGCTGTCTGGTGGAAAAGAACCTAGAGGTGTGGATCAACAGCTGACTAAACATGAGACATTAGTGTGCCCAGGTGGCAAAGAAGGTCAATGGCTTCCTGGCTTGTATCAGAAATAGTATGGTCAGCAGGACCAGGGCAATGATTGTACTACTGTAATCAGCAGTGGTGAGGCTTCACCTTGAATCCTATGTTCAGTTTTGGGGTTTTCACTACAAGAAAGACATTGAGGTGCTGGAGCATGTCCAGAGAAGGGCAATGGAGATGGTGAAGCATCTGGAAAGTAAGTCCTATGAGGACTGTCTGAGGGAGCTGGGGTTGTTTAGCCTGGAGAAAATGAGACTGAGGGGAGGGAGACCTTCTCGCTCTCTACAACGACCCAAAAGGAGGTTGTGGCAAGGTGAGGGGTTGGTTTCTTCTTCCAAGTAACAAGCAATAGGACAAGAAGAAATGGCTTCAGGTTGCACCAGGGAAGGTTTAGATTAGATATTAGGAAAAATTTCTTCACTGGATGGTTTGTGAAGAATTGGGACAGGCTGTCCAAGGAAGTGGTTGAGTCACCATCCACGGAGGTATTTAAAAATCATGTAGATGTGGTGCTTAAGGACATGGTTTAGTGGTGGACTTGAAAGTCTTAGGATAACAGTTGGATTCAGTGATCTTAAAGGTACTTTCCAACATAAATGATTCTATGATATGCTAATGCAAAGGATAGAAACTCTTAGTTAGAAATAAAGTTCTATAGTTATCTGTTCACTTAGTTTATTTTGTTTCGTAACCTTCATGTCAACTTTTTTAAATTAACATGACAAAGTCAATGCAATATATTTTACCACTGGTGAAAGGTACACTATATTTTTTTATTAAGTATATGGAGAAATTATGACTTTTTGAAAAAAGAATTTGTACCAATTTACCAACCTTGATATATCCCAGCCTGAAAAGCATCTCCACTACTTGTCTTTCCCTGCTGGACATAGATCCATGATGATACCCAATTCCCCTCAGTGCCATCATTTTCTGCAGATAACCTCTTCTCTCAAATCTAAGACGCTGAAAAATGTTCATCAAACTCTACAAATAAAAGGAAACGTTAAGTATTAACCACAAGAAGTATTAAGCATGAGCAGGTGTTGTTAATGAAAAAAAAAATCTTATCTAATGAAGTTGTAAGCACTACAGGGAAATATAGCTGTTTCTGACTTCCAGTGAATGTGAAGACCAAGGTGTATAATTGGATGGATACCATCAGTAGCTTCCTTATGATGACAAATCCAGGCTCTTCAGTACACTTATATATGCTATCAGGTTTTTTCACCTTTAAAACAGATGCCATTACAACAGTTCCAATTGTCATGCCATGCAGTTAGATGTGCAACCAGATGCAGTCAGACATGGCAAGCTTGTATGTTCATGACTTTCCTACTCAAAGCAATTCAATGACTGCATGCCTCTATCACAGAACAAATTACTAAGTATCTACAAGAAGCTGAGACTCTTTTGCTCACTTGTCACCCCTGCTTGGAACCACCATCTCATCTCATATCTCATCTCATCTCCAGACACTTCACCTCACCTCACCTCATCTCATCTCACAACACAATTGGAAACTTCCCTTTCCCAGACTCCAAAAGCACACTGAATTAAGCTTTTTCAGTATTTTCTTAACTTCATTCTACAGCTAAGTGCCATCTGTTCCAAAATTTAAGCTACTTCTTCACTGCCTTTACCCATGTGCTACTGTGAGCAGAGTTCCTTCCATGCCATTGGAATCCCAAGTTCTCGGGATAAGACATTGTGAGTGGTCACAATACACAGAATTTTGCTCTCTTTCAAGACAGATCACAATAAGTAGAAAGCATTATCAAGACACTTCATCAAATTAAGACTTAAGAGCTATGTATCATAACTACTTTTGCTAATAAAAAAAAAGTAAATATAAAAAGAGCCATGAAAAGATAGCTATGTGAATCACAGTCACATTTTACAAACTTTAGACCGGGGGGAATCTCCTGGATCAAGGCACAGTTACCTACTATTGCTGAAAACTGCATCATATATGTATGACATGAATTGTTCCTTAATTATTTCTGTCAATATATACCTTAATATTTCTGGTGGACAGCTGCATATTTTTAGTGGTTTTCTCACCTTTTCTTTCCTCAGGGGCCCTAAACACATGGAAGACCAAAGAAACATTTTCTTTGTGTGGACTAGAGTTTTTAGAATCTAAAAAAGAATTATTTAGTATTTTTACAAGATATGAAGGGCTCAAAAATCTTCTCTTAAGTAACAAAGATGCCTTATATCCTATGCTGATGACTCAGTCAGAACAGGACTCTGAGATTTGCATCAACAAGTAACAGAATTGCATTGCTGGCAGTTCATGGATATGAATGCAGTTTACTGGAGTGTACACCCCAGGACTCCTATCACAAGTGCAAGTCAAATCTTTTTATTTGGCAGAATAAAAGTTGTCCATACATCTTAAAAATAAGGCTATCTAAGATCAGTGTTTGGAATCACATTTAAATGGAAATATTCAGAAGTTTCCTGAAGTCAGTGCATACTGTTATAAAGTACAACTGCATCATTATATGCTTTTATGCTTTTTTTTATTTATGCACAAATGCATGCATTTTAGACATACAAAACCAAAACCATGTTAGAATTATCAGTGAATTACTTACATCTTCATCCACTGCTTTACAGTCAGCATAGGTACACTCAGGAGGGATAGCAGTTAGCCTTTTCAGTCTCTTTTCTAACTGTTTTTTTGTAGTCAAGAGACGAACCATCTGTTCCGTTTTACTAGGGCTCAACGTTTTGGTCTCCCTGTATACAATAAAAATATTATTTTTGTACTTATTCCTCACTTTCAAAATATTCTTTGGATACTGAAAGATGCAGACTCATTCCCTTTAAATTGTAGGCTCAAGCATGTAGATAGATCTGTTAATGTAAATCTGATAATACTAACAGCTTCATTTTATCATGGCTTATATGATAAACAGCAAGTAATTTGGGGTGAAAAAAAGAGGGGGAATTATGCTGATGTACAAAAGCGAAGGAGGATGAAGACAACAATTCTCAGTACACACCAATTAGCAAATTAGTAAGATAGTAAGATTTCATAGTAGAAGAATTAAACATGAAAGAGAAATGTGACAGATTTACTGCCACTAATGACATGGACTGTAAGGATTTAGGACAAGATTTAAAGA
>NW_008673309.1:0-1850 GCF_000695815.1 Acanthisitta chloris
AGCTGCTGCAGGCAGTGCTGGAAACCCCCTCAGTCGGTGAGCGGCGAGGGGAGCTGGGCACGAGGCCCAGGGCAGGGACCCCAGCCCTGCGCTCCTGACCGGGGCAGCCTCTCTCATGGGCTTCCTCTCTTGAGCATCATTTCTTTGAAAACAGTTACCTCAAAAAGTAAGCCAGGTGTCTTCATGTCCCTGATGGTTCTGGAGACCAATACTGGGATAAGTGTTCTGTCCATTTCAGTGCTGCAGTTTTTGTAGACAATTGCTAGGTAACTTAAGACAACCACACAGCTTGGGTTTCCTAAACACGATGCACTCCTGAATTACTGTCTGTGTGACTGCACAATGATCATCAACAGTCAGCTTCTGGTGATGATAGTTGTAGGGAGAGACTTTTGACTGAATCCACCCGTGAGACTCGGGACCTAACCTGATCCGTTTCCTTCACTATCTCAGGTTGTATCGTAGACAGATACTTTGGGAAACAAGCAAAATCCTCGCCAAGAAAAATATCACAAGTTCATATTTGAGAACAAACTGTTTACATTCCAATTCTAAATAGGACAAAGCACGGAGAGGAAAACATTCAGCCTGAATCAACACGGAGACTGGTGACTCCTGAGGCAAAGAGCTGCTAATTAGACAATTAAGCAGCCCAGCTTGGCTGAGCAGGTGCTTCCAGGGAACTGAGACAAGGCCTAATTGAACCTCGCAGATGAGAAGGAAACAGCCAGCGTTTGGGAGAAAGCTCAAGTCTGTCTGGAGCTCTGGAGGAGCTCAAGGGAGGACTGGCTGTAAAGCCTCTATAGTTCCAGTAAAGACATCCTTGCAACTGGATGCAACAGGAGAGAGGAGCTGCAGACATTCCCTGCCAGGTGGGTATGAGGAAAACCCGCAGCAAGTCAGAGGCATGAGGTGAAGCAGATGTAACTCCTCCTCTTTGGTTTCCTCTCTGAGTAGTAGTTCAGTGGAAGTCCTTAAGCTCTGAGCGCATTTGTTTCCTGGCAGTATTTGCCTGCCTTGTTTTAGACACAGAGACATCAGCAAAACTCAAGCAAACAATAACATACTAGACTGAGATTTTGTTTTTCTTTCCTTAGAGATTTTAACAAGAAAACGAAATGGGTGAAGAAGGCTTGAGGAAAAGAAAAGGAGAGGACAGAGGAAGGGAGGACAGCCACTCCATTCAGAGCCACGAACCCCAAACGATGAACCTACAAAAGCAGGCAAAACTTTTTCTTTCCCCTCTTTGGGCTGGGAGTGAGGGGCTGGCAGAGGGAGGCAGCAGGGGGTCTCTACAAAACCCACGGCTGTGTCCCAGGGTAGCAGTGATGTGCTTGGGTTATGTTTTCAGAAACTGCTAATTACTAGTTAAATAGCTCTGACATAAACACAATGGAAAGCTAGGAATGCGTATTTAAGTCTTTGAAGTGATCCAACAGAAAACCAATTCCAAGTTGATCAGCTGAGCACTTGATAGACTTCACTGTTCTTTCCAAGTGTGCTCCCCAGAGGCTGCAGGGGCTTGTTCAGCTCATTGTTTCTGACAGTGCATTAGTGTTTATGGCCATGCAACAGCCACTGATACTCAAAACCAAGTGAAAAACTACAGATGCTTTAGAAAAAGTTGTGGTTGTGCCACTTGCTCTCAGTAGGCACTGGAATTCCTATTTAAACTTCAGGAACCTGGAAAAAGATTCTCTGTGTGGTCTTAGTTTTGTGCCAAGCATGGAAAAATGCGGATGTTGTTTAGACTAGCCTAATGGACAGCTATCAGGGAAAATTCAGCAGCCCATTCCACTTGTTTTAACAGGAGATGCCTCAAGTTTCAGTGGTTTCATGTAACATGTAGG
>NW_008673310.1:0-1797 GCF_000695815.1 Acanthisitta chloris
TCTGTCCGGTCTCGATCGCCGTGTCCCGGCCCCGATCGCTCTGTCCCGGCCCCGATCGCCGTGTCCGGTCCCATTGCTTATCCCGGTCCCATTGCTCTGTCCGGTCTCGATCGCCGTGTCCCATCCCCGATCGCTCTGTCCCGGCCCCGGGCGCTGTGTCCGTGCCCGCTGTGCCCCCGGACAGTGTCGCCGTGCCTCGGGGCTGGGCCGGGGTCTGTAGCTGTGTGTGTGTACCTGGCTTTGTCCCGGACTTTGCTCTTCTCTCCGCGTCCCCGCGGTGAAACGCTCGGGCCCCGGTTCCCCCGGCAGGGAGGGCAGGGACAGTGCTGGGCTCGCCCCTCTGACAGGCTCCTGCGAGGAAACAGCCACAGAAAAAAGGGATTTTTGCTGCCTCTGACCCCATAATCTGTCTTGGGTCTTGCATTCTTGTTACTTAAATATTTATAAGTTTTGCGGTGTAAAATTTTAAGGGTGTGACGAGCTGGATGTGTAACCCTGATCTGGGTTTGTAGCTATTGCAGTGCATGGCACAGAGCTTTGTGGTTTAGGTTCTGGGGTTTTGTGTTCTGAAAATGCTGAGGTGTCATTTAACATGTCACTTAACTGGTTGTTGGGTAATTTGGAGGCTACTATGTCTTCTGAAACATTATTGCTATAGCATCTTGACACAGCAGTCTGATTTTCCCCTCTCCTGTCTCCTTACTGGTTCCTTGCCACTCATCTTTATTTACACAGTGCTCTGGTTGCCAGTTCACTTCATTATTTCTGCATCATCTCGTTTTTTCCTTCATCATCTCTTCCTCCAGCATCCCTTCCTTATTCCCCCGTGTGCCCTGTGCATTTTGTCACATTGGGCTGGTACTGCCAGGGTAGGCCCCACAAATTAAGATGTAAGGATGGGTCAGGGAGTCAGTTTGATCCATCCATTTGGATAAGGTTGGGAGCTCATCCCAGTACAGCAGGACAGCTCCACTGGTGGATCCTCAGAGATCTTGCCTTCAGCTCCACGCAGTGCAGAACATTCCTCTGGGAGTGTTTGGCATGTGTGTGCAGTGAGCAGTGTGAACACACTCGGGCAGCCTGGCCAGGGTGCTGAAAGTGCTGCTGCAGTGGGAGCTGAACGTGCTGTGTGCTGCCAGGACCTTTCTGTTGGCCAAGCTGGCTCGTTTGAAATTGGCTCAAATACCTTGTGTTGTGCAGTACTTCTGCATCTCCTGTGCTTGAGCTTGTTGGGATGGTCTTGGGGGGACATTCTCCAGCCTGAGCAGAGAGGAGTGCTGTGGGATCCTGCTGGGATGGCTGATGGCTGAGCTTTTCTGGGGGACAGCACAGCAGCTCTCCTGGTGAGCTGCTGTGTCATTTGCTGGGCACCAGCTCTGCTCATTATCAGTGATTTACTCCCTTGGTGTTCTTGGGCATGTTTGGAATATACCTTTGTCTCTCCTGGAAATGGGATCATAGACATTTCTTTTTGTTTTCCCTGGGGCAGGAGGAGGTAGTGTCCACATTTGCTTCTCTGCTCTGATTTAGGGCAAAGGAACAGCTTGGCTCTCCCAAATCTGGATCCCCATCTGGGAACACCTAAAGAGGGGTGTGATCTTATAGGTCCAAGTACAATCTGCACTCGGATCTTGCTTTGTTCTCACATTTCATTTAACTTCCCATTCCTTCACAGTGTTGCTGCCTCTCAGTTGTCCTCTGACAACAGCAGATACACATGAGCCTTTGGCCAGTGAGGAGCAGAGTAACGTGATCTGCAGTGAGTGTGTTGGATCTAGTGACCTTCACTCCAGCAGC
>NW_008673310.1:1813-16149 GCF_000695815.1 Acanthisitta chloris
GTTTGTGTTTGAAATCAGGGCACTCTGTGATGTAGGTCCCAAGAGTGGAAAAGACTCTGAAATTCTGGATTGTTTGACAATTTAGTCTCCTGGAATGATTACCTGTGAATGTGTAGCTCTGTCCACTGCACAGTGGTTGGTGAAGGAGTACTGGTGTGCAAATCTGCTGGGTGGTGTTGCTGGTCTCCAGGTGGACTGGTGCAGTTTGGGAGCTCCTGGGAGCTCTGACTTGGTACCTCCTGTGAGAGTAGGGACATTCCTTCCCTCTCAAGGAAAGAATTCCTCCTTCCCATTCCTTCCTTCTTCAAGGAACACAGCTCCCAGTGTCTATGAAACCTCCCTGAGATTCAGATGACCAAAGCAGCTGATGGAGCTACTGAAAGTGGCAGAGGTGTATGAGGAGGTGTCCAGGTGAGGACAGACAAGACAGAGTCACTACATTGGCTCGATCACTCCCATTGCAGTTTGCTGAAATGTGGGTGAACCAAACTCTTCCTCTCCACCTTCTTCTATCACTCAACATGCAGACTGTCTCTGAGCTGCATTAATTCACCAACACAACCAAAAAACACTTGCTCAGCAAAAAACCCTGGGGAGTATTCTGCTCTTTTGTGCCTTAAGCTGTGGAAGGACCTGATTAGGTTCAGAGAAAGGAGTGTGCCCTTCGATGCCACGAGCATTGGATGAGCTCAGTCACCTGTTAAACTGCCCTCAAACTTTACATCTCTGTTGTGTGAAAACCTTTTCCAGTTTGGCTCTACAGAAAACACCTTGTTACGTGTTAATTATAATTATGTGCTCTCTGAGCCATAGGAGCAGTAAGGAGCAAATGTCACAATACACCTTCTGGTCACAGCAGCTGTTGGTTTTCTTTCTGTAGTTGAAAAAGGAGGGACTTGACATCCAAACACTGGGAAAAGAGTCCTTGGGGGTTGTAGGAACACTGGATAGGATCTGCACAGCAGAGGAGGTTTTCTCCTTGGTTCATCTTGTGACGTAAGTTGATCTCTAGGAGTTAAGAATTGTCTTAAGTGTTGCCATCAGTAGCACCACTTAGAACTTTTGGTGTCTGATATTTAGTGCCATGACTGAAAACAGGACTGGAAGCATCAAAGCTCTGTGATACTGAGACAAGAAACTGCTGCTGATGGATAAGGACAAACTTGTGGCAGTTAACAGAACTGTGCTTTGATTCTGTGGGATAATTGCTTTGTAAAAATGGTTGTTAATCCACATTCTCCATGGGCTCCACAGTCTCTAACACCCTCTGCTCCCTCTTCTCTTGTTAGCTCTGCTCACATTGTCTTTAATTCCTTCCATGCCTGATTTTTACTTGGCTTTTGGCACACAAACCCACGTCGCCTCTGAAATCTTTGAGCACTTTACATTAAGAACCTTTTACTCCCTTAATATTTCTTTGAGGAGCATCCATTAAGCAGCTGAGAAAGCACAGTTGTGTGTTGCTGTCCCCAGGGTGCCATCTGGGGGCTCCTCCTGAGCCCCAGTAATGCCTATCCCCATGGAAATGGAGCAGCACACCCTGTGCTTACTCTCTCGTTTTAAAGATGTGCAGCTGCTGTCGTAGAGATGTAGAACTTTGAACAGGTTGAGTGTTCCCCAAATGCATAAAGCTGTTCCATGGCAGGAGTTGGGTCCTACAGAACTGCCTGAAGAGCTGGGAGAGAGTTGTACCTGCAAATTGAGCTGCTCCATGTGTTGGTTGCTTTGCTAAGCCCTGTGCAATAAGCAGGACACACTTCTCTGTTCTGGTCTCTTGTCTGTTTCTCTAGAGCTTGTTCCACTTGAAAGTCAAACTCAAGATGATTGGAATGGATTCCTCTTCTTAACTGCTTCCTTTTTTTTGAGAGGGTTTATATGCTGTGCTTGGGTACCTGAGGTGTGGGTTAGTAAGTCCGTGGCAGGCAGTTGGGAGTTATGGATTCCTCACCACGTGTGCACAATAGTGTCTCCCTTTCTCCACAAATACCTTGGAAACTACATTCCAAATGTCTTAGGAATTTGCACTGTGCTCAAGTGGCTTTAATCTGCACTGAGCTTATCAGTGTGGCCTCCAGGGCAGATGTCCTTGGTTCTAGAGCACTTCATAAACACTAGGGTTATTAAAAAAAAAAAAAAAAAGGTTAGAAATACTGTTATAAAATCTCTACCTCCTGGATATTTTGACAGTGATCTTTCTGACCTCTTGCAGCAGAATTGCTTCTTACATCTTTGCCTCCAGGCACACTGTGAGTGTTTAAGGGGCAGAAGGTGAGGTGAGATTGGCACAGGTTGCCCAGAGCAGCTGTGGCTGCTCCATCCCTGGGAGTGTTCCAGGCCAGGTTGGATGGGGCTTGGAACAACCTGGGCTGGTGGGAGGTGTCCTGGGTGGGACTAGGTGACCCAAACCCTCCTGTGGTTCTTTAAAGTGTTCCAAAAATCATCTTTTTGCCGTGGGTGTCTCCTGGGGGTTCATGGTAAACTCTCTGTAGTGGGGTTTGAAATGCAGAGGGAGAAGTAAGAATGTCTCCTTGAATGGATGTTGAACAAGCCTGTTTAGACAGGACTTTTCTGCTGCCTCCAGTCATCCTTAGTTAGCATCAGCTCCTACCTGGGGAAACAGCTGTCTAGGATGGATTTGTAAGAGTGTAGCTGCATAATTACCAAATCATCGGTGTGTTTAGCTGAGGAGTGTTAAAGTAGATGTTGACAGATTGGTCTGTCACAACTTCCTGGTTAATTAATAGCAGTGATGAGTGATGGGGGGGAGTTGCACATGCTTCCACTGCTACTTTGTCTTTTTGATTTCTGATTGCCTGGGGGAAACATCTCCTAGGACTTGGTGTACAAGGAGACAGCTGCCTCAGCTCCACAAAAATACTTCATTTTGCAGGTTCTCTGTGTAATCTTGTGGGTGGTTTTGGTCCAGCTGTTTGGGGGAAGGTGAGAGAGATCTCTAGTGCTCACCAAACTGTGTCAGTGTGTGCAGGGAAGGGAAGGAGGGCAGGAGGCACTTCAAAGCTCATCTTTGGAGTATGATGGAAGTAATAACAAATTCCACTGTGCTCCTGGCACAGATACGGAAACTTTGTGGCATCTTTTGTTTCTCTTTTTAGAAATACAAAGTCAACAGCAAGGCAGACCCAGCACTTCTACTGGTTTGTGTGACCTAGAGTTCTTGTAGTGAAATCTTGTTGCCTTTCCAGGTACACTGCGAGTATGGGATGGTCCATGTCCTGTCGGAGAAGGGGAGCAGCAAAGGCAAAGATTACTGCATCCTCTTCAACTCCCAGTGGGCCCATCTGCCCCATGACCTGGGGAAAGCTGTGAGTACCTAAGCTTACCTAACACTTGGACAGCCAGGAAATATGTGCAGGGCTGTTTTGCTGTTCCTGATGCAGGAGCCAGGCTGGAAACAGCAGTTTGCTGGGTATGGTTGGACTTACTGCCAGCCTGACCCTTACCTTGCCCTCCTGAAACAGTGGAGTCTGTGCTACAGCTGTTTGGGACTGTGTTGTGTATCTGTGCATTTTTGACACAAAACATTCCAGAGGGCAATTTTTCCAGTTAGAACTTTACCCTGACATTTCTCAGACCTAGAGCTCCCCTCCAACCAGAGCTGGGACCTGCTCCTGTTGGCACAGCTCAGCTGTTCAGGAGACAACTGCAGTTTCAGGTGACCTGTAAATAGAACAGGGCAAAGCTGCTGGTGTTTGTTTAGGTTTTGCAAGGAACAGTTTGTGCCAGTGTTGTTTCTAAACCACTTCAAGTCTTTGGTGTTCAAACACACCAGCGTAGATGTTTTTTTGGATCTGAGAAGGGCCAAAACTGAGCAACTGGGGCAGCCCTGCCACAGCTCTGCACTGCAGACAGGGAGAGAAGCAGCTTAGAATCAGTACCCAAGTGCTTAGGGCACAAAATCTCAGCTCACGTGGTTTCGGTGTGGAGGTTTATTTTTACTGCCTGTGCTTTTGTGCTTCCCCCAGCCTGTGCTTGGGCTCCTAGCTGTGCATACCCTGCACCATCCCAGCCTGCCTCGCTGCCTCCCCTGCAGGGCTGACAGTGGCTGTGCTCCTCCCACAGCCTGGCTGTGTGCATCGGGGCAGCAGTGCTGCTGGAGGCAGCAGATGCAGCTGCAGGTCACAGCCAGTTTTACCACCAGCACAGCTCTGTTCAGGAGGTGAAGCCAGGCAGGACCCACACAACACAGGGCAGCACTGCCCCAGCTTTCCTGCTGCTCTGCAATACTCTCATTCCATTCCTTGAAAGGTTTAAATTTAGGAACTCTGTGGTTTCTGCTCTTGGCTTTTATCATTTGCTGTTCTCTATATGTGTTTAACTAATGTATTGCTTCTCAGTCCCTCTTGCAGCTGCAGGATCAGACAGCA
This sequence comes from Acanthisitta chloris, assembly GCF_000695815.1. Lineage (NCBI taxonomy): Eukaryota > Metazoa > Chordata > Aves > Passeriformes > Acanthisittidae > Acanthisitta > Acanthisitta chloris. The sequence continues at coordinate 6,199 of NW_008673310.1, forward strand.
AGTGTTTTGTGTTCTCCCTCTGATGTGCCTGACGGGGGATTTAATAATCAGATCCCCATGGTGATGAGAGGAAACTGCACCTTCTATGAGAAAGTGAGGCTGGCTCAGATCAATGGAGCTCGTGGGCTGCTCATTGTCAGCAGAGAGAGACTGGTGAGCCTCTTTTCCTCTGTCTCTGCTGCTCAGCTGATGTTAGATGTTGTCTTGTCTTTGCTGTGCATTGCTGGTGTCTGATGCTCCTCTCCGAAATAAATTGTGTGTGTGCACTGCATGGTGATGTGTGGAAGTCACACCTGGAGGAAGGATGAATGAAACAACAAAAGTCACTCATCTTAGCAGGAAGAATCTGCAGAGAGCTCATGTGACATTCAGGTTCAGGGCTCAGAATTCCCCTTTTTCCATGTGAAACACTGGAGCCAAAGGAGGAGTTTCTTGGCTCTGTCATACTTCAGTGAGATCTAGAGCACAAGGAATCCAGTGCTGTAAATTCAACTGGAGCATCACCAGCATTTGACCTGTGAATTTAGTAGTTTGGAAAGTAAAATGGGTAGCTTTGAGTCCTGGTCAATATTCTGTCAGTTATAAAGCCACGACCCTGATGTGCAGAAGGTACTACTGGAAGTTTGGTTGCTGCATTTTGCCTTTCCAGTCTCCTTATCTATATAAACCATGACAATATAACAACTTCTGTGTACTGGGAACAGCCATGCAATTTGACTCTGAGATTTGCTGTCATTACCTTCCCTTCTAGAATATTTTTCAAATTACCAGAAACAGAACTTGCCATTTTTAACCCTTTGGGAGAAGAATTGGCAGAAATAAATATATTCTTACCTACTCTGAACTGTCTTTCAGGTTCCTCCTGGGGGTAACAGGAGTCAGTATGAAGAGATTGATATTCCTGTGGCTCTGCTCAGCTATGCTGATATGTTGGATATTGGCAAGGTGAGGTCTCTGCTCGTGGCTTGGCTGGGTGGACTCTTCCAGGGGTGAAGAAGTGGCTGATGGCCCAGGGAGCTGTGGTGAATCCACATCCAGCTGGGGCTGTCACTAGTGATGTCTCAGTGCTGGGGCAGGTCCTGTTTAACATCTGTGTTGATGATCTGGACCTGGGGATTGAGCACCCTCAGTGAATCTGCAAGGTCTCTCTTCCAACCTTGATGGTTCTGTGATAAAAAAAATGAGAGTATTTAGCATCTCAGGTAAATGAGTCACTGCTCAGCAGCATTTGAAGTCCACCTGAAGAGATGTAGGGAGCTGTGCTCATGGAGATTGCACTAGTGTGTTTGAAAAAACCCTGTGGGGATTTCTCTCTCATCTTTGGAATAAAACCAAACTGGAGCCTGGTGCTGGAGATAGATGTCACTGATAGCAGAGCCAATAGATTGCCCTGAAGTGCAATACAAGTCGATCCTGAGGCTGCTGAGTGAACACTACAGGAGTGAACCTTTGCTGAAGTAGCTTTTGGCATGTTCTTCCTCACTTGTACTTCCCTCCACAGAGCTTTGGCAGCTCAGTGAAAGGAGCAATGTATGCACCCAACGAGCCTGTGCTGGACTACAACATGGTCATCATCTTTGTCATGGCTGTGGGGACTGTGGCAATTGGAGGCTACTGGGCAGGAAGCAGAGATGTGAAAAAGTGAGTCCTCCTGCTTTTCTCACAGAACAGAGTGGCAGCTCTGCACTGAGGTTTGCCTGGTGACCACAGTGGGAAGAGCCCACGGGAGGTGGGAAAGGCTCTGGGTTTTGCCTTGGCTTTGGTCACTGTGGGAAATCCTTAGACTATAAACTGCTTGCAGAGTGGTTCAGTATTTTGTCATGCCAAAAGGCCAAACATTTGGAAAGCTCAGGAAGCAAATGATAAAGTAATAGGTTTCCTGGCTGAGCTTTTGCCAAAATTCACCATAGAAAGAATCAATTTTGCCTTTCTAGCAGAGTGCAAACAGAAGGGAGTAGATGGCTAAGGTGTACTGTGTTTTGTTAGGATTCTAATGCAATGTGGTGGTTCCTTTCTGCCAGGATGGGCTGGGGGAGGAGGTCCTTGTGCCACACTTGTCTCTAACAGTTACTTTATACTTATTTTCCTTACCCATTTCATACACATTTCCTAATTTCTAACACACTCTCTGCACACAACCTGACTTAAGGGTTTCCTCTGAAGTCAGCAAATCATTCCATGGTAATTTTCAGGATTCAGTGGAGTTTTTAGAGAGTGAAGGACAATACTGTAGATAACCCAATGCTGCAGTCAGTGGTTGATGCTTTGCATGGTGTCTGATATTCACACACCCACGGGGATTGTGTCCCACTGACCTGAGTAGGAGCCAGAACAGGGACTGGTGCTGCATCCCAGCCCCATGCAGTTCTGACTGCACCTCTGGGTGTTTTGCTGCAGGAGGAATGAGCTGACTGTGGCCTTGTTACCCTTTCAGGAGGTACATGAAGCACAAACGTGACGATGGGGCAGAGAAACACGACGACGAAACGGTGGATGTGACACCCATCATGATCTGTGTGTTTGTGGTGATGTGCTGCTCCATGCTGGTCCTTCTCTACTTCTTCTATGACCACCTAGGTACTCTCAAGGTTGTATTTGTGTTGGTTCATCCCCAGGATCACCAGGCTGCCAACCTTGAAAGGGCCTTTTTGCTGTGAAAACAGTAATGAAATGTCTCTTCTGTCATGTTTCTTCATCCCAATGTGATTTTAAGCCCTGTAGGAAAACCCACTGAGCAGATTTCTAGACCTACTTTTAGTCAGGTTGGATTAGGTGATTACAGAGCTTCTTTCAAGCATTAAAGCCTATTAAGTAGGTACAGACTTAGTATCTTCCACCCTTTTTTTCTTTGTTAAAGGTGTGGTGAAACCTGTTCATGTCCAGTGTTCAATTTGAAGTGAAGTTATGGGATCCAGGGTCAATTTTTTTTTTACCTTTAGAAATATGATAAAGTCATAGAGATTGTTCAGGGGTTGGAATGGAGCTTAGAGATCATCCAGCCCCAACCCCTGCCCTGGGCAGGGACACCTCCCACCAGAGCAGGTTGCTCAAGGCTTCAGCCAACCTGGAATGAAACACTGCCAGGGTTGGGGCAGCCACAGCCTCCCTGGGCAACCTGTGCCAGTGTCTCACCACCCTCACAGGGAAAACTTCTTCCTGATATCTAACCTAAATTTCCCTCTTTCCATTTCTCCCCATCACTCCTGATGATAAGATGATGATGATCCTAAGTTCCTATTGCTCACTTACCAAACTGTTTGCTAAAAAACCATGAGAGCCAAATGCACTGGAACTTCCACCCTCATATTTCTGAGGAAATTGTGGAAAATGCATCCCACCTGGATTAATTTTCACTGCTGAGTGGCTTTATGCTCCTGTGTCCTCATAATGAGGAGATAAACACTTTGCCATAAGTTGCCTTTTAGGCCTGTGGCTCTGGGGTGTTGGCACAGAGGTTTGATTTGTGGAAGGACTTGGTGCATGTTGTGCATCCAAGGGAAAGGAGCTGGAATGACCTATGCACAAAGCATAAATGTAATCAATAATCAGCTGAAGGCTGAATTTACCTTTCCCTGCTGAGATACAAACCTTACTGCTCATCAGGATTATTGCCTGCTCTTTATTCAACCAAGATATGAGAAAAAACATCTCTGGCCTTATCCTACTTGGACTTAGTCCTCTTTTTTTTTTTTTCCCTCAGTCTATGTTATCATAGGAATATTCTGCCTGGCTGCCTCGATTGGTCTTTACAGTTGTCTGTCTCCCTTTGTCAGAAGATTCCCTTTGGGAAAGTGCAGGTAGGTGGCAACTTCTCCATGTTTAGCAGGCAAATTTAAGTGCTAATGATGTGGGATGGACAAGGTGATTTCATACTTCAAAGGGAGTAACTGCACAGACAACTGGAGCTCTGCTGTGTTTCCGTTGCAGGATCCCAGACAACAACTTGCCTTATTTCCACAAACGTCCCCAGGTGAGGATGTTGCTCCTGGCTGTGTTTTGTGTCGCTGTCAGCATAGTCTGGGGAGTCTTCAGAAATGAAGATCAGTAAGTGTATATTTGAGTTCCTGTCATAAGAACATTCACGTGCTGTATCAGGGAGTTTTCAACCTGCCTCACTGCTCACTCAGCCTGTGCTTCACGGGGCTCTCTGTGAGCATCTCCTGGGACATTCCCAGTGCCAATCCTGCTGTTCTTCCCTCATCTCCCAGGCATGGCTTTGTCAGCCTGATCAGGCTGATCAAGCACAACTTCCCATTTGCAAAGCTGGGCTGACAACAGTGTTGATTTCCCATACTTTGAATAAAGGGGTTTTTTTGTGCCATAGTGAGGACAAGGCTTGCTTTGCCTTTCCTGCTGTTCACAACTGTTCCTCTCCTGTTTTCCAGGTGGGCCTGGGTCCTGCAAGATGCTTTAGGAATTGCTTTCTGCCTCTACATGCTGAAAACGATTCGCCTGCCTACATTTAAGGTAAGAAAGTTAAACAAAGAGAGGATGTTTGTGTGTGCAGCTTAGTAGAGGAGCCACTTCCAGCAGAGCTTGGAATGTGCTGCCATTCATATGGTAAAGAAGGAGGTAATGAGCATAGTGCAGACGAATAAGTGGAATGTGATTGTTTTGTAGAGTGTTGACTACTAGAGAATCACACAACACACACTGTGGGGTTGGGTTTTTGGGTTGGTTGGTTGGTTTTCAAGTCGTCACACAATTAACATATTATTCTGATGGTTTTTCCCAAATCTTTCCAAACTTTATCAGTATCTAAGACAAAAATCAGTGTGAGCCTTAGCAGCTCTTCAAACTCTGTGTCATCTTGACCTCCAAATTTGTGCAGACTGTCAGTATACAGGGGGAGACAGTTCCAAGCTGTGCCAAGTCTCCTCCAGTGCAGAGCTCTGCAGTTTGCTAGGAAACAAGGACTGCACCACTTCCAGGTTTCACCTGATTTTAGGGACTGAGAATTCCTTTCTTTCCTATGCTGCAGGCAAGACCCAGCTCCTCCATCTAGAGCATTTAGGCATGAAGAAAAACACATGGATGACTTGATTTAGTCTTTGCTAGCTCTTCCCTTGAACAGGCTACTAATCATCAATTCCTTGCAGTTTCCTGGTGCCAAGTGTGTGAACACCACGTGTCTTGTCTCTTCCTTCAGGGCTGCACCTTGCTCCTCCTGGTTCTCTTTGTGTATGATGTGTTCTTTGTCTTCATCACACCTTTTCTAACCAAGGTGAGTGAGATGCTGCTCCTGCCCACTGAGCACAGTGTGATGCTCCTCTGTGTACTCCTCAGTGATCCCAGAGCTGCTCAAAGTGCTGATTTACACTTTTCCCCCCTTTTCCTTCAGACTGGGGAGAGCATCATGGTGGAGGTGGCTGCAGGTCCATCTGATTCTGCCACGCACGAGAAGGTACTGTGTGTGGTCTGGGAATCTCACTAACCTCCAGCTCTTGCACTTCCCACTTCTCTAAACCTCAGAAACCACAAAGCAGAACTGGAGGTGGGACAGTCTGGAAATGAGCTCTCCTGAGTGCTTTTTCTGGAAAGCTGCACAGTCAGGGGGCAAAGCAAAACTGGTAGAGCTTCATCACAGCAGCTTTGGGCTCAAACACATCCTGCTAGGTGTCAGTAAAGTTGTGTGGAATATGTATGGTAATAAAAAGGAGATATTTGAGGCTGCAGTTTGAGTACAACAGGAAGAAGTCCTGGTAAGTAGTGTTGGCACTGAGAGAAAACAGCTTTTCATCAGCCATGTCTCTGTCATTCCAAGCTCCCAATGGTCCTGAAGGTTCCACGGCTGAACTCCTCCCCATTGGCCCTGTGTGACAGACCTTTCTCTCTCCTGGGATTTGGAGACATTTTAGTCCCAGGTATTGTGGTTTAGCATGTTAAGAGTTTTACTTGTTGCACTGTCATATTAGTTTATTCCTCTTGTACTTCTGCTTCGTGTGGGGAGTGTGGATAGACCACTATAAGCCTGATAAATCTCTTAGTAGAGCTTGGGGTTTTTTTCTGCACTCTTCATCTTTTCAGTAAGAAATTAGAGGGATATGAATCCTGTGGTTCAGTTACACAGGCAGTAATGTCAAGAAATGAGGAGAAATGGCAAGAATGTACTATAAAATATCTTCAGTAGTGTGGTGAGAGAGGAAGTTATTTGTCCCTTTGCACATGGTTTGAGGACACTCATGTGTGACCACTCAAACCTTCCTGACTCTGTTAGTCACACCACGTCCAGTGTTCCCACCACACCTTCCCACTCCTGACTGGGATGGAGCAGTATCTCTGGCACCACTGCAGGTGGAAACAGCTGTATTTGCTTGCATTTTGGGCAACATGACCTCTGTGATCCCCACTGAATCCTTCCTCCCCCCAGCACTGACCATAACATTCTACTGTCTTCTCCAGGAGCCTGAAGGGATGAACTTACTCTTACTCTCACTGTGGATACTGTAATTTGTGTTCATGATCTGTGTATTTGGAGATGTTCATGTTCCTGTCAGAGCACTTAGAGGGATTGTGTTGCATAGCTGAGCTCTAAGTTGTGCAGACTCCTGAATGATGCTGTGGTGGTACCAAAACAAAAGAAGTGTTGGGGGGGAAAAGCTTCCTAGCTGGTTTGATGGTGTTGTGTATCTTAGTGCCTGACTAAGCTGCAAACCTGTTGTAACTGTCCTTTCCTTTCCTAGGCCTCCTGGTTGCCTATTGCCACAGATTTGACATTCAGGTGCAGTCATCCAGAGTCTACTTTGTGGCCTGCACGATAGGTATGTGTCACCTCAGCATGAGACTCAGTGTTTTCCCTGAAAGGATGTCATCACTTCACATGGCAGAGTTTGGGGGTTTCATCCTTCTCCTCCTGTTGTTATTAACCATGTTCATTCCAGGCTGGATAAACCCTGGAGCAACCTGCTCTGGTGGGAGGTGTCCCTGCCCAGAGCAGGGGTTGGAGCTGAATGATCTCTGAGGTCCATCCCAACCCCTGAACATCCTATGATTCTGTGATTCTGTTTTGCTTCAGGAACTGATTGGATTGCACAGTATGAACTTTGCCAATGCCACTCCTTCCACAACATGTCCTTACCAACAGACTGTAGTATGTAGGTTTACCATGTGTAAATTCTCTCTTAAGAAGCCTGAAAAAGTTCTGGAGATGTTCGTTTTCATAGAATCATCGTAGAATCATAGAATTTAGGGGTTGGGATGGAGCTCAGAGATCATCCAGCCCCAACCCCTGCCCTGGGCAGGGACACCTCCCACCAGAGCAGGTTGCTCAAGGCTTTAGCCAACCTGGAATGAAACACTGCCAGGGTTGGGGCAGCCACAGCCTCCCTGGGCAACCTGTGCCAGTCTCACCACCCTCACAGGAAAAAACTTTTTTCTCACATCCAACTTAGACTTCCCCTCCTTCAGTTTGAACCCATTGCTCCTTGTCCTGCCCCTGCAGTTCCTAACACAGAGTCCCTCTCCAACTCCTTGTAGTCCCTTGCGATAGTGAAAAGTTGCTCTGAGGTCTCCACACAACCTTCTCTTCTCCAGGCTGAACAGCTCCAACTCCCTCAGCCTGTCCTCACAGTGGAGATGCTCCAATCCTCTTAGCAACTTTGTGGCCTCCTCTGGACTTGCTCCAACAGTTCCATGTCGTTCTCATGTTGAGGAGACCAGAACTGTGTGCAGTATCCCAGGTGGGGCCTCACCAGAGCAGAGTAGAGGGGGGAATCCCCTCTTTTCCCCTGCTGCCACACTCCTGTGGCTGCAGCCCAGGATTCCATTGGTTTTACATCTCACTTGAAGAAATCTCTAGCTAACTGTGCTTGAGCCAAGCCGTGTGTGAGTAACTGGGGTGTGCTGGGTTTGTTTTCTTGCAGCATATGGCATAGGCCTCCTTGTGACCTTTGTTGCCTTGGCACTGATGCAGATGGGCCAACCTGCTCTCCTCTACCTGGTGCCCTGCACCCTCCTCACCAGCTTCGCAGTGGCTCTGTGGAGAAGGGAACTTGGCATGTTCTGGACGGGCAGCGGCTTTGCGGTGAATACCAGTTTGATATGAGTGTCTTCAGGAAATGCTAATGTTAGAAAAACCTAACTAGAATTAAAGTTGAGTAAAACATTGCAGTCTTCTCACACCAACACTAAGGTTTTGGGTTGCTTGACTGTTTGCTTTTTTTTTAACCTCCTTTTTTTGCCTCGCTGAGGTTTTCTGGGATTTCTGGTGCTTCTGGCCTAAGTGGCTAGTGAGAAGTAAAGTAGAACTTGTCTGTCCTTGATTCTGCCTTAATTTTGCTTGTTTGGTCTCTGTTGAAAGTATCAGTAGCAGTAAAAGGTTACAACATTCTCTAAAACACTATGATTCGTCCTACTGTATAAAATACATCCTTAAAATATTTTCTCCATCTTTTGCCATAGCTTACTGTTTATGAAGGCAGAAATGTGGCTCAGTGCAGTAAATTATCACTCGTTTCACTGTGCTACAGGTGGAATTAATGTAGAAAGGAATTTCTATCATGGTGCATGATTTTAATGTTGAATAATCACTTGAAGGCCAAATCTATCAAGTTAGAGGTTCCTCCCAGTGAGTTTGGTTTTGTTATTCAGCTGTTTGTGATAACCTCCACGAGTTTTCCTCTAGAGAACTGAATTTAGCTGTCGGAGGAGTATCTGAGATCATCTGAACTGTGATGGCAAAGCTGCCAGTTGTTGTGCACTGACAGTACAGAACCACAGAGTGGCCAAGGACCAAGTGCAGTTTGGCTGCTGCACAGTCAGCAGAGTCTGAGGCTGGTGAGGAACAATCAGGCAGGATAAAAACACTTTTCTGCAAGGAAAAACTCCCCTGCTGTCCTATAAACCACAAAGACAGGATAGCTGTGTGCCTGTGGCCACTCCTGGAGAGAGATAACAGAGCTGAGGGACCTGTAATCCTCCCCTTGGATGACCATCCCTCCTGGTAACTGCACACAGGAGTCGGTTGCCATATTCTCACCGTGATCTTCCGTTTGCAGAAAGACCTACCTCAGCCTCCTGTGGTGATAGCTCCTGTCAACTGCCCGGAGCCTCCCAAAGACAGCAGTGGAGCAGCCTCTCAGCAAGACCCAGAGCAAATGACCAACCCCACTCTCCATGTGGAGGAGCCTCAGGGCCCCAGCTCGGCCGAGGAGGAGCTGCCTGACGCCGGCGCGGCCGCGGAGCAGCCGGAGGGCTCCGCCGCACCGAGCGAGGAACCAGCTGCTCACAACAAGGGAGACCTTGAAAGCAAATGCCTAAATGCAGAGCAAAAGCAGCTGGAATAATGATTTGCTGACTCCTTCCCTGCCATGGCAGACATTTCCATAGAAAACCGGTGTGTATTTAGGACTGGTCTAGTAGTGTTTGCGCTCGTCGAGGAACCTCACTGGGAGTCTGGTCATCAAATCCAAGGAGGAAGGTTGTGCCTCCAGCTCTGGGACAGCTCTGCACATCCAACACCCTCCCAAAACATGGTGCTCTGCAGAAGTTGTGGGGGTGGGCTGCAGCCATCCCCTCGTTAGTGGCTGCCTTTGACCCTCTGCTCCGTTTGCGTTTTACCAGGGTAGATTGGGAGTCCTGATCTGCTCAGTGCTCTGTGCTCGTGTGGCTGTTCTGCTGTTTGCCCTGGGTGTGGGTTGATGTGGACCAGAAGAGTCTGCCACAGTGCTTGATTGACAGAAACATGGGCTGGGTTTTAGCACTTTCCCTGTTGTCACCTTTTACTTTCCTTCTCCTGACTTGTCAAAGCCATTGACGTAAGGGAATGCTTCAGTCTAAAGTGACATTCAGGAGATGCAGAGGGTGGTGAGATGACCATTGCTCTGGAAGGATTTATCCTACCATGGTGCATTAAATGCATCTCTTAACTCTCTTGTCTTTGTTTTGACTTCTAGGTACCTACCTTGGCTACTAGTCTAGGTTAGGGCAGGATGAGTGGAGCTCCAGGAAGCT
>NW_008673310.1:16171-17244 GCF_000695815.1 Acanthisitta chloris
GGCTGGTCACAGAACTCTGCCTGGAGCAAAAGCATATTAAGAATGTTTGAGAAATAAAATACAAGCCAAATAGGTAAGGAAATAGTTAGGAGCTCCACACTCCACAGGCAATGTTTTCTTTGGGAAGATGCTGAAGTAAATCTGGAAAAGCTGATGTGTTTGGGCATTGAGCTTCTAGTTTTGTTCATTCAGGGAATGCAATAGTCTGGATTTTTCATTCCCAAGGGAGCAGAGATGGTACTAGAGACAGTTGTGGCTGAAAAGCTCCTGGTTGCTCAGTACTTCTCCAACTGCCTCAGTTTGTACTGTCTGTCCCAAGAGTAGCCAAAGCATGGCCTGGGTTGGGGTTGGGATCTTGCCTCTCATTCTGCATCTCTTGCTACATGACATGTGAAGGACTAAATCCATCAATTTAAAACATTTGGGGTGCAGCTGCTCTTACTTTATACTCCTGAAATTGTGTGTTTTCCATGATTGAGTCTTATGCCTCAGCTTTTGTACACTGAGGGGTGATGTGATTTGCATGTTACTCTTTCTGTCTGGGAGGATTTGGCTCTGTCAGAGGTGTCTGTTCTACCCTGAAATTGCAACTCCAGAAAGGCCCAAACCCTTCATATGAAAACTGAAGTATTCTAGGATCCTCAAATCTCATTCCAAGCTGCATGGGAGAAACCTCCTCTGAGTCTTTGGGAGCCCCAAATGTCACTTCCAAGCGTTGGCTCAGTGTTGCTTTGCTGCTGAGCTGAGAGTTTCCCGTTGGCATGTTGAGTGAGAGGCTCTTGTTTCATGTCTGTCTGTCCAATACCAGCCATTGGCTCTTTGGCTAGGTCTCCCAAAAGTTTGCCCTGTGCTTTTTGGATGGGAACTTCCATAGGTGGTTCCTTCCAGGATGTGAGGGGGTTTCTGTAGAACCACACTGTGGCTCCAGAGGTTTCCCAGCTCCTGCCTAAAGCCTCAAGCCTTGTCTGACAGGGTGATCTGGTAAGGTTTTTTGGAAGGTTTCCCAAGTCCATTAATTTACAGATGCCCCAGTGGAATATATGGTTTGAGGGACTGTTCCTTTGGCCAGCAGG
>NW_008673310.1:17258-19716 GCF_000695815.1 Acanthisitta chloris
TGAAGAGCAAGAGTCGTTTTACTGACCACTTCTCTCAGCTGCATTATGCCTTAATTTAAGCCATTGTGTAAGTATGTGTATTAAATTCAGAAAACAATTTGTGTTTCAATCATGAACTCCACAAATGGCAAGAAAACAAGTTGGAGACTTGACTCAACGTTCTATCAGTTTCTGCCTTGATCATCTCTCAGTCCTAATGTTTTCTGGAACAGCTTTGGACATACCTAAAACCCAGGAGCTTTCTGATGATGAAGCTTGAAGTTTTATCATCTGCTTGAAAGTGTATTTTAGCATTTGTTCTCCTGTGTGGTTAGGAAACAGTTTATAACTCAAACCCCAACCTTGTAGACCTTTCCTGGTTGTGTTGGCCCCGGTGTGTTCTGGACAGATCTGCAGGTGCTTCACCTCAGCTTTTGAGGAGTTTCCATCTGTTTCAGAGTGTGGCTCTTTTTTTCCCCCACCCTCCAAAGAATGCAGAAACCCCAAGAGCTGCTCAGGGCAGTGTCTGCAGTTAAAGCATGTGAAGTGGCACCAATTACACGCTGACTATCCCAGTACTGTACAGATCTGGTGATCCTGGTGCTCCATTTGGCTGTGACTGTTCAGCCCCTGCTCCTCCTCCCACCCAAACCCAGGGCTGTGCTCTCCTGCCTTTCACACATCTCCCCAGTCAGCCTAGTCTGGAGCTTAGTGTTGTGTAGGAAAATGTGACCAGCAGTCCTCTGGCTCAGACTGGTTTGATTTGCTGGTTGCAGATTACATCCCACCCCAAACTGTCCTTGGGTGCTTCATCTTGGTTAGCTGCAAACATGCAGAGACACAGCCCCAAAGTAAACCAGCTCATGCTCCATCCCTGAGAGTGTTCCAGGCCAGGTTGGATGGGGCTTGGAACAACCTGTGCTGCTGGGAGGTGTCCCTGCTCATGGCAGGGGTGGCATGAGATGAGCTCTAAGTCCTTCCAACCCAAACCAGTCTGGGTTCTGAAGTTCTATCCTAGCTCCTCAAGCAATCAGTGACTTGGGCTGGGAGGGAGCTCTGCAGTTCAGCTCACCAACACCTCAGTCAGTGCTGCTGGAGGATTTCCAGCCCTGAGAACATGAGCAGGAGCACCAGCTCAGTCAGTGAGGAGAGTCCCTCAAGGCAACCCCTTGGGGTTGGGGTGTACACCAGAGTCACAGCTGGTGCTGCTTGCAATACAATAACCTTTTCCTTCAGCCAGAAGTTTGTAAAGGATGGAAATAGCTCTTTTCCTCTGAAATGTGGGTCTGTAGTCAGGAAAGTGCCATAAACCTGCCCCTTTGCTGTGGATCCAAGCTGGGGTAGTGGGAAGCCTGGAATGTCTGGGGAGGAGCACAGTCCTTGCCACACATTCCCCAGCCAGAGACCAGAAGGGATGTTTCTCGTTCTGCTCTGACTGAACTGGTTCCAGTTCACCTTGAACAAACACTTCAGGTGCTCAGGTGCAGTTTGACCAAAACAACCCTCAGTGATGCAGTTCAGTCTGGCTTAGGTCACAACCTGCTTTTCTTCACAGCTGACAGTGGAGACTTCCAGCAATGTGCCTCAGGTGCTGAGCAGCCCCTGGGTGGGAGCCAGGCTGGCAGCTCTGGGTGCTGCTGGTGGCAATGGTCTATGTCTGCTGGGTCAGCTCTTGGTCTTCAGCACATTCTTTGCCACTTGTCCCCTCCAGCAACCTTTTGGATGTGAGTCTCAAACCTTCCTAGCACCAGCACAGACTGTGGGAGAGGAGGAATAAGTCATTGTGCACTCCTGGTGCTCTGTGAAAAGCTTGTGGTCTGGGCCCTGTGCTGCATTCAGCACTAAACACACTGAAAATTAACCTTTTTTGGTCCTAGAAATCACAGATAGGAGCATGAGCTCTGCTCCTTTCAGCCTAGCAGCATAGGAAGGCAAAACCTAACTGTGACAAAAGTGATGTACAGCTCTGCCCGTGGCTGACTGTTCTTCAGGGCTGGAGGATGTGGGGTCTGAGAACCCCCTGGGCCCTGCCAGTGGTACTCAGACTGAATCAGAGGAGCTCTGGGGGAGAGGCTGGAGGCAAACACTCCAAGCAGTGTCCAGAGGATGTACAAGATGAGGGTAAGACTCGTTCGCTCAACGCTCATTTCTTGGGTGCTTGACAGTAGCTGCTTAGTGAAGAAGTTGATACTTGGGAGGTAAAATTATCAGTAGAACAGTCTTAAATATCTGGTGTCTTTGTGGAAGGACTTTGTAATGGTGTGCAGATAATAGTGTGTAGGTTAGTGCCATGAAGAGTGTGAACTAAAGGTTCATTTTAGTGCTTGCAAATGCATATGTTTAACTCCACACCTGTGTGCATGAGGAGCAAACCTTGAGCTCAGTCCAGGTGCTGAAGGAAAGATTTTCTTCTGACCCAACCTGTTGTATATTTTTGCTATTTTGAGATCTGCTATGCAGTTTGACCCCTTAGTAAAAT
>NW_008673311.1:0-2662 GCF_000695815.1 Acanthisitta chloris
AAGACAGATCCTAACCCCGTCAGATACAGCCACGCTCTTTTCTATCTTTTCTACAAGGCATCTCGCACTCGCTCCCGAGGAAAACACGGAGATCCAGCCCCACACGCATGCACAAAAAAGCCAGCGGGCTCGGCGGAGCGGCCGCTGCTCCCGCCGTGTTTGGTAACACCTCGGTGCGAAGTCCCATTAATGCAAAGCAACAAAAGCCATTTGCTACGAAATCCACACGCTCGCACGTGTGCATACTGGAAAACCGATCCTGAGGGGAGGGAGGGGGAAAAGACACGCTTTACACCCGAAATCCATCTGAGGAATACATATTTTTTTTCAGGATTGAAAAAAAAGAGAAACAAAACCAAAAACCCAGACAACAAACAAAAAATCCCACAAACCCAAACATTCCTGACACCTCATTCCTAGAAATCAAGCACTCGCCAGCGAGTGGATCTAATAGCTCAGCTCTCACACCGAGAGACAGCTTTATTCCAAACTCCTCGATCCGGGATTAGATCACCAAATCACTTAGTCGGTGGTGAGCCTGGCGAGTCCTCGGTCCCTTTCCTAAACTACAGCATCTCCCAAAATAGCGGCAGGGTCGGACGGGAGAGTGCTCCCTCCTTTGCCCCAGAGATGCATGTCGGCAAGGCTCCACCGAGGCTGAGGGGATCTTCCCGCGTGGGTCACGACCAAGTAACTGCGTTCATTTGCAAAGTAGAGTCCTTTATTGCGTGGTTTGAACGCACTGCACAGGCAACTTTTTCGAAACGGATGACAATAGTATTCGTTGGTTTAAGACTAGGCATGGGTCCTGGGCATTGCTCTTCTTTTTCCTCTTCTTCTCCTTTTCATCAGATTAAAAGACATTCGCCTCATTCTAAAAATATGGATCCACACACAGACACATAGAGAGATGCGCGCACAGTCTGTGCTGAATGACTCCAAAAAGAAATGGGGTGGATTTAAATTTGTTTTTTTCAAGCGGTTCAAATGCTATTTCTCAAACCCGTGGGAATGTGGCCCTGAAAATTAGGAAGCTGGAGGAACACTGCTCCCAAACCCATGATTTGAGTTTGGCAGCTGACCTCTGCAAATATGTGCAGCTCGGTATAATCAACCCACAGCTACATCGAAAAGGCTGAATTTAAGCGTCGGTCCTGAGCCAATTTAATGTGATGCCTCGGGTACCTAGAGTGTAAGAATAATTCTCTTCCCTTTGTCTCTTTGCCCATTCATTCATGCGTCCATTCATTCAGCCAGCCACCTATCCATCCATCTATCCATCCATCCATATGGATGAGTGTAGCATCCTTCAAGAGCCTTATCTACGGAGGATCTACCTATAGACCAAGCTGCTGCTGGATCCTGTTTGCCTTTCCTCATACACTTCCGACAAAGCCGGGTTTCCACAAGCCCCGAAGTTCCTGAGGAAGGACCCCAGCCCCTCTCCGGCTGCAGGACCTCAAGGAAGCCTGACGACGGAGCAGAAGTTTTCCTAAACGAAATTGAGAGGCGGAGGGATGCTGAAGGCTCCCGCTCGCAGCTCCGCGGCCGGGGCTTTGCCCGGGCCCGGGAAAGCGCTTACCTCACATTCCTCATACTTGATATTATCCGTCAGTTTCCAAAGCATTTTCATGGATTGGCGTGAGAGAGAGGATTTGGTTATCCCTGCCTTGCCTCTCCCTACGGTGGCGGTGCCGGGCGGCGTGGGGAGCGCGGCTGGCGGAGGCTCGGCAGCGCTCCCGTCCGCGCTCGGAGATCTCCCTCTAATGGTGGAAACTTTTCCCTTTTCCAGCTCTTTACCCACAGTCTAATCGCCTCATTAGCATATCAACAACAGCCCAATTGCTCTCCAGCACAACAACCTGCAGCGATGGACACAGGTAGAAAGGACCCACGAGCAAGAAAAAAAATAATAAATTACAGTAGGAAAAAAAAAAAGAAAAAAGCTTTCTCTGACCCGCCGAGCCCCGGCGAGGGGGGGCAGTGGGATCTGCCTGCCTGCGGGCCGCCGCTCCCCCCGCGCCTCTGCCTGCCCGTGGGAAAGAAAGTAGCCAACGAAAGCAGAGAGGAGACCGTCCCTTCATCTGCAGAGAGTTCGGGGCTAGCCATGAAGTCACCCCATGGGGTTTACTCCCCACTTTTTATTTTGTTTCATGGGGGCTAAAGAAACCAAAGCGAAGAGAAACGAGACTCGGGTCTTGCTCGAATGAGGCTATTGTCTTCGGAGGCTTCTGTTACTCTCTGGATTTGATCTTTTTTGGTAGGTATTCGAAAAGCTTCTTTCCTTCGTAAACTACTTGTTTCTCCTCGGCTCTGTCGGCTACTGGTCTTCAAAAAAAACACCACCCCAAACAAATACAATGTAACCTTCCATATACAAGTGGGCGAGAGGTAATGTGAATGCAGCAGGAGCTAAAAAGTCTTTTGCAAGTACTTGAGCACAATGACCACAATAAAACTTTGCTACTTTCTTAGGTGGAGTGCTTCGTTTGCTTAACAATGTGCCACTAAACAAGTGCTCAGCCCGCCCTCCTGGGGGGCTGCTTCTCCACCCTTCTCCTCTTTTATTTCCCCGGTTGCCCAGCCTTGATCCATCCACCGAAAGGCTTCGTTTTTCCCGTTTTTCTTCTTTCTTTCTCTCCCCCACCACGGGGTGATCCCT
>NW_008673312.1:0-4983 GCF_000695815.1 Acanthisitta chloris
ACAGTCTGCTTTTGTGTTTTAAGGCCTCCAAGATATATCATGGAAAGTTCTGACTGATTCCTGGAGCCTGGAGGCAGGCACAAGGTGTTATAGTCAAAATAAAAGAGAAAAACTGGGGCAGATTTTGAATCTGACTATCCCTGATGATAGCAAGAGGCAGAGAGTCAAGGAAGCATCTCCTTAGGGCAGATCAGGACGTTTCCTCATCACCCTATCAGTTCAGCCCAAAAGTGTGTTTCTAAAGCTATTCATTCAGAATTTACCTTTTGCTTATTTTTTACCATATGCTTCACTCCACTGGACTTTCAGTGGATTTGCACTTGTTTAATTTTAAGCACATGTTTTGCTGCCATACTGCCTAGGGATAGTAATCTGGATTTTATAAGACTGAGCTTAGCTCTGTATAGTTAGAAGAAGAAAAGGAGAATAGGGAAATAATTCAGCAAAGATATGTGAGAAATGACACAATTGCCCACTCACTGATATTTTATACATCCCCTGGCAGCAGAGGCACTAATTCCAGCAGATGTTAAACAAGAGACCTGAAGCTGCAGAGGCTCCACAAGTCAGCAGCAGCTGAAAGCAGAGCCAGTAACAAAGCTTGAAGAGGAGCTGCAAGAAGTCACAAGCCTGTGCAGGGTCCAAAGGTGCTTGTGAGACAGCTGACCCCAGTGCAAAGCCCTGGGTTTAAACTAGAAAAATTAGAAAAAGAAAATACTAAAACCAAAGGTATCTTAGAGGAGCCAATTGGAGGGCAACCCCAAATCCTCAAAGGCAGATCTTCTATTTTAGAGCATCAGGGTGAGTGCAATAAGCATGGCAGGTTTGTAACCTATCAAGTGAAACAAGAGTCCTGGCCAGGGCTGGAAGTCCCCTCTCCTAATTCTGTCATTTATCTACTGGCTCAGGTTCCATCTCCATAGATTTAAAGCCTTACACAGGCTCCTAAGGCTATGCTATATAAAATCTGATTGTTACATTCAATGGTTTGTAATAAATTAAATGGACTATCAGTAATCAGTTCACAGGCAACACTACCCTTTTGCAGTATAGTGTACTTCCTTCCAATACACCACCAGCATCAAATGTAACTAGATTTAATTTCATGCTGAAGAGTCTGTGAATATTCATTTTAAAATAGTCACCAAGAGCCTAATTTTAATTTGTGTGATGTTTCTGCTAATACCAATGCCTACTTAAAATATCCATTAAAAAGCCTTAAGAATATTAACAGGGAATTCTTAGGGAAATGCACTCGAGTTTTATGTTTTGAATTACCATTACAGGCTTTTTGGTTTAACTCCCTTTAAACAGATTTCATTATTAACAAGAATATGTGCAAATTAAAACAAGCCCATTAAAATCTAAAATTCCATGCTAAAAAGATTAGGGGCATTTGAGTTATTTTTCTTTTGAAGGAATAAATGTAATAAAAAATGATAGGGAATAAAACCCAATACTTAGAAACACTCACAAGATCAACAGTGGTTAGACAGTGGTGAGAAGTTCCTGATGTGCTTCAGAACAACCAGTTTTACACAAGGAATAATTTTCTTGTGTTTTTCTGCTCCCCATCACAAAGCTATTACATTTATAAAATCTTCATTTCAGATCTTACTGGAATGGCATGAGCTTTAAGGTCCCTTCCAACACAAACCATTCTATGATCTTTGCCTGGTTCCAAGGTGCAGGCAGAGAGGTGATGGGTCAGGGAAGAGACATCTGACCCTGTCATGGTTTAACCCCAGCCAGAAACTAAAGACCATGCAGATGATTGCTCACTGCCTCCTCAGTGGGATGGGGAGGAGAGTCAGGTGGGAAAAGGTAACACTTGTGGGTTGAGATAAGAACTGTTTAATAATTGATACAAAGTCAAATAAAATAATAGTGATAATACTAATTATAATTGTAATTAAAAGGAAAGAATAGTTGTAATTAAAAAGAGGGATAAAACCCAAGAGAGACAAGTGATGCACAATACAATTGCTCACTACCCACTGTCCAATGCCCAGCCTGTCCCTCAGCAGTGACCAGGGGCTCCCAGCCAGCTGCCCCAGTTTCTATAGTGGTCATGATGCTCTATGGTATGGAATATCCCTCTGAGCCCAGTTTGGGTCAGCTGTCCTGGCCATGCTCCCTCCTGGTTTCTTGTGCATCTCCTCATTGGCAGAGCATGAGACACTGAAAAGTCCTTCATTTAGGGTAAGCACTGCTCAGCAACAACCAAAACATCAGTGTGTTACCAGCATTATTCTCCCCCTGAACCCACAACACAGCTCTCTACCAGCTCCTAAGAAGGAAAATGAATTCTATCCCAGCCAAAGCCAAGTCCCCAGTGACACCAGCTGGGTTTAGCAGACCTGAAGACCTCTGACTTGCTCCCCAAAGGTTGTGGTGCCTCTCACTTCAGCCTGCCCTCTGCTCCTACCTGCCTAAAACCTGAGTCTGAGCATGGGAGTGAAGCTGCAGGTCTGAGCACAGGGCCTGAGCTCTGACAGGACCTCTACAAGGCTTGGCTTGGTGCTCTATGCAGGACTGGGCTTCATCTTCCACCCCAGAAATTCAACTGCCCAAGGCTTGCCAGAAGTTTGGGTCACTGCACAGCCCTGGAAGGAGCTGGAGCCTCTGGAAGGATGTCCAAGGGTCCAGCACTATATACATATATATGTATCTATATGGTGAAGCTCAGTCTAAGGTCTAAGGGGCAGTGAAAGGATGTCACACAGAAGTGAGGTACTGCTAAACACACTTTTCCTTCAGCTGCTTTGGCTCCAGCTGCTGTATTGATCCCCTCAGCTTCTAAATAACCCTCCATTCAATACAGCCATCAATGAAAAGTCTGCTACTCTAATAAACCACACTGCCTTGTGTCAAATACATGTTGTGACCTATCAGGTGCTTTATATCCCTGTTCCCTGTCTGGTTACTTCTGTGCCTCTCCTTGCCTGTCACTGGGAGGGCTGGGGGAGCCACTGACCCTTCCCTCAGCTCCAGTCAGCCACAGTGAATTATCTGTGCTAAAACTCTCTTCTGTCAAGCTGCCAAATCTTTTGCATTAATCCTGAAAATTACAATTAATGAGTGCTAAGAGGATCTTTCCACCTCTGTGTATGGCTCTATTCAGTTGTAATGATCCTTGCTGCTCTGCCAGTGTCTGAAGCCTCTTATGGTCATGGCTTTTGGCTCTGGGGCAGGGCAGTGCACTTGGGAAAGGGCAGGGGAGCAGGTGGCAGGGGGGCTACTGCCTCTTTTTGCTTGATATCCTGTGACAAGGATGCTCAACACTGGGGATGGGAGAGACCTGAGTTAATAAGAGCCCATGGCCACCAGAGCATGGCAAGTTCCCTCCACCCAAAAGATTGCATCAACATTTGAGGAGTTTGAAGTCATTAGATTTTCTGAGATCTGCCATGAGGTGAAGGATGGGGCTGGGAATCACACTGCCTTGGGTCTACAGCCCCACTTTAGCTGGCTGCTGTGACAACTTGAAACAACTTCTCTGAGGCTCTGGGATTCAAGTTCCCAAGCTACAAATGCACCTACAGAGACTCAGCTCTCTGAGGACTAGCAAAAACTTAAAAATACAGTGGGTTTAGTTACTAAGAACCACAACTGGGAATCTCATTGATATGCAAATACATTATCCCTAGGTGTGAATTAGGGATCAATTAATCCACTGACTGTGCATGGCAAAATACCTGCAGTGATCTTTCAGATCTGAAGAGATCTGTTCATGTTTTTAAGCATGGACTGGTTGCCATTCCCTCATGACAATCTCACCTCCACCTGAGCTGCTGAACAGTTCCAGGGAAGGGTCCTGTTCTTGACTTTTTCCCTCTTGCTGTGACCAGCAAACACTTGACAGGTGTTCAACCTTCCACAACAGTAAGGAGCTGACCCAGCTGTGTGCAAGCACTGCCTCTGCTCCACTCACCACTCACAGGAACTAAAGGATCTCCTACAATTCAATGGGTTGGTAAGTCTTGTGCTCCTGCTTTCAAAGACCTCTTCATTGACATTTCCTCTTCAGGACTATTTATCTTTTCTCCCCTCTGTGCATTCACCTGACTCTAGTCTGAGTTTACACAAACCACTTCACCACAAATGGAGCATTTGTACATTTCCAGGGTTTCAGTCCCAGAAATAACCCTGTAGAAATCACTACAATTACACTGGGGAAAAAAGCAATGGATGTCACAGGAGGAACAAGGTTTATTTCTTTATCCCTTAGAGAGGAAATGTTAGATAACTCATTGTTTCCCTGAGTTAATAATTTCCACTGTCTTCAGTGGAATTATTTTCCATTTGAGCTAAAAATGAATTTAACTTATAATTACTAGGTTTAATCTATAAATAATATATAAGATAGATCCAATATATATAATCCTCTATCTTTGATATATATTAACCTCTATGAGGTTAAGCACTTTTCTTTTCCTTTAACTTTTAAATGCTCTAAAATTAGAGGATGCAAAAAGATTACAGTAGCCAAATATCTACTACCTGGAGCAGATTTTCTGGAGAGGTCTCTGTCTGTCCAGGTGGGTACCAGTAGGTGGATAGTTACCTGAGTGGGACAGATTAACAGGATTAGCAGGGCAAGAGGCATACAGAGTTGGTCAGGAGTGCACATCCTCATGCTATGTATTCACAGCATTCCAAGCACTTAATGGACTTCTAATCTCAGCTGCAGACTAGAGCTGCTGCTGTCACATAAAGCTGTAAGGATTTCAAGGCAAAGGGAGACATTTCACAGTAGCTATTGCTGACATTAGAAATGTCAGCTCTGTGCATACACCACATGCAGTGCTGCACACAGATCCAGCTCTGCTGCCAGGAATGCTCCAGCAGTGCTGGGGCAGAGAGAGAGCTCTGACCTGTGCCTGCACCAGATCAGCCCCTGTTAGTTAGGCAATGTCCACACTCCCACATGGTGTATGATACTCACACACCTACCTAGGGCTTTTTAAGATGAATCATATA
>NW_008673313.1:0-28608 GCF_000695815.1 Acanthisitta chloris
GTTCCCGCAGGAGTCCCAGAGTCAGCAGTTTAACATTTCTGCGTGCGTTAATATTTAATGTGAGCGGGTTACCAATCAAGTTGACCTCTTGATTTGAGTTTTTCTGGCTGTACCCCGGCGCGGGAAGGTGAAGGAAGGGTGATGGGAGAGGGGCCGGGGAGAGGAGCCTTCCCTGGGCGGCGAGCGCAGGGGCTGGGGGGGCAGAGTAATCCGTGCGTAATCCGTGCTGCGAGTGCCTTGGAACTGCTTTTCCCAGTTTTTTGTGACCTATGGAGTTGAATGGCGAAGCGTGTTTAGTAAGGAGAAATCGTTTTCTTGATAGCTGGTTGCCTGTGTTGCTTATTTATTTATTTATTTATTTCATTATACTTTTTATTCAGATGCTTTTTGGCTTTTTAAATTGGTGTTTTGGTGTTGTTGTTTAATAACTAAGTGGAATTTCAAATTCGTTCCCGTTTAAATGAGGTTTAGTCTGAACTGATGTGTTGTTACTGTGCCTCATGAAGTTGGCTTCAGATATCGAGATAAGATTATATTAATAATTCAAGGAGAAGAGGCTCTCGATATATTTGACTTGCTGTCACTGCTTCGTGCACACCTCTGCCTTGGCAGAGACGGTGGCAGCCAAGCAGATGTTGTCTGGAAGGAAACTAACTTAGGAGACTTTGATGTGTTTTAAACCACTAAGAAATAGATATACTGTAACATTTCAGTGTTACGGTTCTGTTTTATAAATACAAATTGCCATTCACGTTTAGGACACTGGCAAAAAGTAGTAGTGAATTACACTACGTTGTCCGTGGCTTTGTCCATGTTTACTTGCAAACCAGTAATTTTATTTCTTTTTAATTCTTTCTTTTAGCTGCTATGTCTTAGTACCAAGGGGCCGTTTTCTGTGTAAAAAGGGAAGACATATTCCAGCTAGTCAGAGTAAAAGCTCCTAGACTTGCAGTAGATGTGAATGGTATAAAGGCTGTCCCCATTTACGGGAGAGCTCAAGTGGCTATTTGAATGGTGTATGCAGAGGCATCTGAATGATGGCTGAGGGTGGGCTCTTCCAGATGAGTTTTCTTTCTGCACCGTTAAAACTTGTGTGAGTTTCAGGACCAGAAATGGTCTCTTACCCTGCTTAGAATGGATAAAAAGTATGGAAGCAGCTTATCTTTTTAATGAACTGGAAGGGTGTCATCGTGATATTACACAGGATTTTTGAGATGGCTAACTCATTAAATCTACTTCAAGTAGAGCAGCATTAATCTCTACTTGAGGTGGATTCAAGGAGTTAGCTGTTAGTTAATTTTATTTTTGATGAATGAAAACCATGGTGGTTTCCTTCTGTCTACTCAAAATAAGAATCAAACTGCTCTGCTGTCTTCTTAGATCAGGTTTGAGAATCAAGATTAATATTTATTTCTCTAAGTGCGTTTGAACTATGGATTATAATTGTAGATCTTGGATTATTTATAATGCTTATTTTGTACTTGAGCTTTATATATGTACAGTGTAACTTCTGGAACTGTTTCACAGCTATGACAGTTGCCTCCTTGTCTGTGTGTCTGCTGTGTCTGAGCAACTTGTATTCTCTGCTCTTTCCAGTGGTACATTCCTTTACCCTGCACTGTTTTCACCCTTTAAATGGGGGGAACTGTTGCTGGATCAAAGCCTATAATGGGTAACTCTACACAGTGTTAAATTTACTGGGAATGTTACCTTTGTATCCTGTGGGTTCAAGATTTGGTAATCTTAGTGAGGTTCTATGGGGTTTATGAAAAGCCTTTTGGGGGACACTCTGCTGGAAATAGTGAAAATTTCAGAAATTGTTATTAAAAATGATGGTTGAAATTTTGCAAGCTGCTTGTGTTTTGTGGCTGAGACTGTAAAGAGCTCTTAGCAATAACTTAGGCAGAAGTCTCACTGGCTTGAACATTATTCAGCTGGTGAGATCTGCTTGGAGTTGAGCCCTAAATTGTGAGTTTTGTCAAAATAATACTTGTCAGTAAACTAATACTGCACCATGGTAAATGTGCATCATAAATTTGCTGCATTAAAGGATCTAGGGGTCTTGTAGAAACACTAGCTAAGTCACCTGTTCCTTGTGGGGTAATGATTTACTGGCACTGGAGGCATGGGGTGCCAGAGCAGAGCTGGCATTAGGATGGAAGTCGTCTTGGCCACTGACTGCACAGTCTCTCTGAACGTGTTACTGTGTCTGTACTGCTTAGATGAGTTGTTTGAACCTCATGTGGCCCTTATCTGCCATCTAGAACTGAGCTGCAGCTCCTATGCTCCCTGATCTTATGTTGTTTTCTGCCATTAAGTCTTAGAACGGGTTAGGATTCTTACCATACAGTTTTTGAGCGTTAAAACAGAGAAGGGTGGATGAAGACATCATGAATGGGCCTCCTTAAGTGCAGGCTCTGATTTTGGCCTTGTCTCACTGCTGTTACCATTTGTCAGGCTTTTCTCTATGAACCAAATTTTAATGTCTTAGGGGCTAGTTATAAATGCAGCAGCTCTAAAGAACAGTAAAGTGTGAGATGGTGCCTCAGGCAGACTTGGGAGTAGATGTCAGTCCTCTGACATAAGAGAGAACTCTCTTCCCTTTCTTTACATAGTTATTTTTTTCAGAATGAATGAGGCAGATCACACGTCAGTGATGCTCATCAGCTTTGCTCAGTAGACCTTGGCGTAACCCCTTATAAGCTACATCAGAAGTGCAGAAGGATTGTGGCTGATGCTGCAGCTGCAAATACTGTTTTTGGTGGAGCCTCATTCAGTCAAACAGTAGCACTGTTGCTTTGCTCTGTAAGCACCTGACTGCTACTGGTTCTTGGGGCAGGAATAGAAGCTGAGACTAACGATGCTTAGCATTGCAACACAAACATGTGCTTGACCAAATGGCAGTGGCTATGTTCTCTTTTATGGGCTGGCTGTCCCAGGGGGAACCACATGCCTTTGTCCCACCACCAGCCATGCATGTGTCACAGCTGTTCTCATGGGTGGGCTGTTTTATGCATTTGAAGTCTGTGGATTCTGCCTCCCTACCTTTTTGGAGATAACAAGAGGTGTCTCAGATTTAGACTGCAAAACATTTGGTTTAGAAGTTATTTGAATGCTGGCTGTTTTCATCTGCATTATTGTATGTTTATGAAAATATGTATATTTGGTTAGTGGAAGTTGTCCTTTGAAGAACAGAAGCTAAGTCAGTCAGCTATGCTTTCCAGAAGTTAAGCCTCAGATGTGAAAGTATAAGCCTCACTTGTATAAAGGGTGAGCAGTGTTGCTGCTTCGTCAGGGAACTTTCCTCTTCTGGCTTGCCAGCAGAATGCTGCCTAGCTCTGAGAAGCTGGTGTGTCTTGGTGCTAGGTCCTCTGTGAAAAGTTACGTGTGGGCTTTGTAGGAGATTGGAAATTCAGATTCAGGAACATACATGTCCACGTTTTTCACTCGGAATAGGACAGGAATGTGTTGGCTCTGTTAAGAGCTTTTGTGTCAAGGCCCGAAACCATTTTGCTGTTTGACTTCCCATGAGCTAGCAACTTGAGTTGTTTCAACCAGTGTGTGTGCCATTAGAAAAGGAAATTTGAGGGATGGATCAAATAATGTCTTTTGGCCTTTATCTGTAGGGGAGTCTGCCCCATCCAGACCTGAGAGTTGGTGTTGTGGACGTGGTCTTATTGCTGGCACCAAACACTAAACCTTGCAGCTACTGGGAATTGGAGCTGAAAGAGGGAATGTGCTAAATGAATAGCGAAGATGTGACTGGTGTGCTAGTGCAAGTGAAGTGGAGCATCAGTGCCTGGTGACAGTGAGGTGGAAGATGGTGCACTGCAGCTCAGCATCTGTGTCTTCCAGAGCTGTTCACTGTAGCCGTTCCCTTTCCTCAGACGCTGCCTCTTGGCTAATGTAAGCTGGTGAAAATAATAAAAATAGAAGTGATCTATAACAGAGAGAACTAATCCAAATGTTTAATCATAATCAGACAAGAACTTAAGTAACTTATCACCAGAAATGTAAAACCTAAACCAACGGATTATGATGGATTTGCAGAAGATGTCATCTGTTTAATGCTTATCTTTTATCTTTAGTACTTTGCAAACTAGTTTTGAAATGGTTTTTGCAAGGCATTCAGTTAACTTGTGAGGGATTGCTAAACAGGAAAACAGTGCTTAATGCAATACTGGCACAGAAGTTAACTAAAGGGGATGTTGACATAGATTAAATATTAAAAATAACAACTTCCTATTATTCTAATAAAAATAGGCAAAATATCACTCACTTTGTGTTAAAAGTTCAAGTGTTTTCTAATTTTAGGGAGTTACTGTTTTTGGCGTGACCGTGTAGTCCAAAGGAAGTTGATTATCTTTGTCATCCATATCATATTTTGGTGTGGCAGCAGAGCTTTTGAGCAGGAGCTTATTTTTCTTGATTACAGTGCTATCAGGTAGTCTCAGGATGTGGGTGTGTGGAGCAAGACATACCTCTGCTTCCTCTGATCCTGCTTGGAGCGTCCCCATCCCCCACAAATGATAACCCTGATCTCCTGCCCCTCACTCCATGAGAGTGCATCCCATCTCTGTGAGCTTCCCACAGGTGGGCATGTTCCCCCGTGCTTTCCCCTGTGCATGCCTCCCTACATTGATTTCTCACCTCTGCCCTTCCAAATTTGCGCCTCAGAGAGCATGCCAAATGTCAGGCTATTGAACTTTGTGTGCTAGGTGGCTCTGAAAAGGAGGAATTGTCTCTGACCCTGCAGGCTATGTAAAAGAGAGAGACTGGGATGTGAATGGATGTGAAGACATGAGGATGTGATTTAGGTTTGAGATCTTAGGAGGGACCAGATGAACTAGACAAGAAAATAAAAGGGATTCAGCATGGTGCTTGTGACTCTCTCCAGGAGTCATGGGAAACCAGTAATCTGTTTACCTTGGGCAGAGAAATCTTTGAGAGAACTGGTGTGCAAAATCACTTATGCTGTGTATTTTTTGTTATGGTAGGTTCTAGAAGTAGCACAAAGATACATTTAGATTTATACAGTTTTTCTGAAACTGTGAAACTTCTTGGCCTTGAACAAGAGTTTAGGAACTGGTTCAGTTTTTGTCAGTGTGTAGAAACATGAGATGTGTTTAAACACCTCTTCCTCCCTATCTTCTTGAATTATTTGAAACTAACTCTATATTCACATATATTTAAAAGAATTCAGGTATTTTTAAAATATTTTTTGATTTTTCCCATTTTTTCAATGTCATTGGTTACTTGGTGGTACTTCAGTCCACTAAACATCTTTAGCACGTTAAACTTCCTTTGCATGATTCATTTAAATGAAAACTGTATTGGCCATAAGATATAGCCATATAAGGTATATCCATAAAAGGTATATTCATCCATATATAATGTGTACAGATGCACATCTTGTATGTGTTGGACTTGGTAAAATATTTTGACTAAATATTCAAAGCAAAACCTTAATATGACCTCTATGTTTTGTTCTAAGAAAAGCAACTGATGAAAAAGTAGTGACCCAGTTTTTCTAGGTAATTCTTCCTGCCTTAAGAAGATGGAAAAATTAGTGCTTGAACACTGATGTAATGATTTTAATTGATTTGCATTGATTCTTTTTGGTTGGAGGGACAAAGGAAAACTGCAGTTGTACTGTATGGTAAAGCTCATTTTGCATGTTATGTTTATCATGCAGTTATTACAAGCAATGTATGCTTCTTGCCAAGAATTGTCTCAAATGTCCCTGTCTGAACAACATTGTAGTGAGTTAGAAGGTGTCTAATGCATCAGTAGAAAAAATATTGATACTGGTTTCTCACAGAGGCTATAGTGTGTGCCAGCAGTGGAAAATGTAAATTAATGTCTGTTTATGGCATGCTGCTGTGTCATGTGGGAAAAGCCAAGCTATTTTCTGAGCCTTGCCTGACAATGATGTGAGACCTGTGATAGTGGCAAGCTGAAAAGAAATGAAGAGATCAAGAGTTCAAGGAGAGAGATAAGAATATTTAAGAACTAGGAGGAAATAATCAAAAGAAACAAATATTAACTAGAGAGAATGAGCAGGAGAAGTTAGGAAGCTGTATTGAAGAGAGGGTGTCAGCAAGCAAGACACTTAAGGATTTTGAGAGAGGAGTCTTTTAGGATTTGTCCCAAGATAAGTACAGTAAAACAGTCCTGGATGTGTGTGTTATTCTTTAATGATAATGGATAATGGCATTTTCGTTGGTGGCTTGCTGGATACTGTGATACTGTACTGCCTTAGGCCGGTGAGGTGCAGGGGGTTATTTTGCTAGGCTGCAGCACTGCACATCAGGGTGTGTTAGCATAATACATTGGTACAGTTTGTGCACTGCTGAGATGGAGGATCTTGGATTTCTTGCATGCATCCTTTTGCACTCTCCTTTGAAGGTCAAAAGAGTTGATGAAATCATAGTTGTAAAGAAGGAAATCCAGAGGGTCAGGAGAGAAAGGGCTGCAAGGTGAGAGGTAAGGCAGCTGCCAGGGGTGAGAGGGATGACCTTGCAGGGAGCATGTGTCCATCCTGGCCATGCCAATAGGCACTTGGCACCTCTTGGCCTTGGCATAGCTGAGTCTGGTCTTGACTGGTGTGGGTGTTGGGGAGGAGGGTTAACTGGGAGCAGCAGCGAGCAGGCTGGTGAGAGGCATGGGCAGGAAGGACTTGGAGAACAGTTTGATATTGGTGAAATAGAGGCAGACAGGGAAGGAGGCCCTTCACCTGAAGTAATGACCAGCAGCTGTTCCAGATGGGAATAGGACAAGTGCCTGTGACTGCCAAGGAGCCCCAGTGGAGTCTGCTCCCCTCTGTGTGCCTGCCTTGTGCTGGGGGAGAGGGGAGCTCGTGTCCAGACCTGAGACCTGAGTATGGCATTTTGTCGCAGTCAGGGAGGTTCTGGCTCATGCCCTGCATTGCATGGGTATCTCTGAGTGTACAGGGGAATATGTATTGTTTCATTAGATCACTGACAGTTTTACCTTTTTCAAGTTTCACCTGATATAGAGGTGTCATTTTTTCAACTCATTCCCCCGGTACTAAAATTGTGTCTGTAGTTCTTTAAAAGCAAATTGAACAAAACCCCCCATCAAAAACCTTCGTTTTTTTTTTTCCCCCTCCTTTCTGTTGCTCTGAAACAGTGTTGCAGTACTTCCATGTAATTCCGTAATAGTTCATAGTAATGCTTTGTACTGCCTTGCACTGTACTATTTCAGTATTTCAAAAACTGTTTTGCAGAGAAGTATGAATTGATGTGTGCTTTGGCTATAAATTTTTCCCCCTGTATTTTACAGCGGATTCAGTATCATCTGGAGATACCTTTTCTTTCCTCTTATTCTGCTTTGACAAGCCATGTTTAAGACTTGAGGCATTGTGAAATACCAGCTGTTTGCTAAGATTTATGATGTGTAAAATGCAATCTGAAGTGACGGCTTTATAGTAAGGTTTTGAATTTTTATATAGGAGAAAGATGTTCTCTCAAAGCTCAGTGAATTCTATTGGCTTCAGTTCAACACATTGTCAAGTGAGAACATCTCTTTTGGAGAAATATCAGTCAATGACCCTTTCTTTCATCCTGTATTAAATGACACTAGTGAATGTCTTGGTAACACGAAACAGTGAAGGACTATTAGAAGGATATTTGTTTCTTTGTATATTTGGAACATGAAACCTTAGTCATAAATTGTATAATATAGTGGCCTTGTGGCAATGTGTATAAAAGCCACTCATGTACTATTTAAAAGGCTCTTACAGAACTACAGGTGTGATCTAATGTAACTGGGAAAATTAAGCTGTCTTGTATTACAATCCAAAATATTTTGGGCCTGTAAATTGCCTTTACTTTCAATCAGAATTTTATTTTATAGTTGGTTAGTAGGAATTCAGTTAATCTGTCAATACTTAATTTTCACTAGTTCTGTCCCTCTAAAAATGACTTGAAATGTGTGTAACAATATAGAGATTATAGTGTGATTGCCTTGCAGAAGCAAACAAAATGTATATATGACATTGTTTCTATAATCAAATATTTTCTGAAAAAAACCCCCAACCCAACCAAACAACCTAAGGAAAGCATTTTTAAAACATATTTTTAACCGGTAAAGCTTAGCAGGACAAGATGATTTGTATTTCTAAAATCCTTAGATATGTCCTTTAATCCTTGGTACCATCAAATTTACCTATTTTTTGGAGTTACATAAGGGTATGCCTGTATAATCTATACTTTGGTTACTTTGTAGCATTGCTTGTTCCTTCATTAACACTGTTTCTACAAGGAAGGAAGACTTAAAGTCAACTAAAACAGAGCTATTACAGCTTGACCCTTAAAAACTTGGATTGTCAAAGCAGCCTCACTTCACGGTTGTGTAGGAAATTTGATGCTAAAAAGAAGAGAATGTGTTATGTTGCCTGCCCACACTCTACACTAACAGTGTAATAACGACAGCAGCATTGTAGCCTGTGTAATTCCTTGTGTTTTGCTTGCATGTTGGCAGTCTGCGTTCAAAGTGTCCTTACGTGCACCAGTGACTGACTTCAACTGCTACCTTAGGTAGTAGTGATGCCTTGTATCAGCTGATAAAAGGCCATGAGGACTATAGTATTTTCCCCTCTGAATTCCAGCATAGAAATTATTCAAGGTAGATGGAGGACCACACCTTCTCTGCATAAGATCTGTGGGGACAACAGATCTTGGGTGTCTCTGGATGGAGATACAGTGATGGCATAGTCCCACTGTGTGAACTGTAACTTGAGGTAAATGCTCATTAATGCTACTTATCTCTGTAGAATTTAGTTCAAGCTTTGAATTTCTTTTTTCCTGTAAAATAAGTAGAGAGTAAAAACACTAGAGACAACGTTCAAACTGTTGCTATTGCCTGCAGCTTCTTTTACATGCAAAATAGAAAGACTGACTCCCTGAAATGCCCTTGGTAGGCTACTGCCTTTGGGCTCATGGTATGGTTGGTTGAAAAGGGATTTCTGCCAAGCTTAACTTATATTGAGGCAGATATGTTGCTACTTTGCAGCTCAAGTTTTGCATTTCAGAGCAGTGCCAGTTATGCTAAATTTCACCAAGTTGTGTGAGGAAATACTTAAGTTTCACTTTCTCTTAGTGCTTTACTCTCTGTGTGCACAAAGTGATGCAGCATCAGGTAGTATTGCTTACTTCTCTGAATTTGCAGCTGCTTATTTTTAAATATTGCTGAAAACTTCTGATGAACTTTGACTTCCCACCTCCCTTTTCCCTTACCTTTTTTTTCCCTATTGATTTCAACTAGGTTTTTGGATGCTTGAAAGAAGTAATAGTTTTTGGGCCTTACTCAGAGAGTTTGTTTGGGATGTGTCTTCATGGGACTGGGTTCTAGGGAATTCTTAGAGCATTTTTAAAAGTGCAGAATATGTTAAAACCTTAACTGTCTTTAGCAGGTGTGTAATGTCCTAAAGGTTTATGGGAATCCTAAATAGGGTTAGTTTGAGCCGTACTGAGTTCTCCTTGTCCTGATCTTTTTATCCCTCACTAAGAGGGCAGTGTGTTACCCACCACTGTGCTTTGATGTGAATCACTACAATCAGTCATGAGAAAGTTATTCAGGATCTGTGTTCATTTGATTTGTGTTTGTGGCTGGCAGCACTGAATATGGTGATGCATCTTCTCTGTGGATTGTGCTAAGGCCACTGGTTTCACTTCAAGTATGCTGAACAGATGGCAATCTTTGTAAAAGCTGAGGTTTAACTCCACATTTGTTGTTCTCAGTGATGCCTTCAAGCAATGTTGTTGGTTAGGACTGTGCCTCACAGTGCTGGTATATGCTGTCACTGTGCTGTTGCGAGTTTTATGAAGCTTTATGCAAGTGACTCCAGTAATCCTATTGGAATGCTTCTATAGTGGTATTCGAGTCCTGGACTGTTCTCTTTCTTCTGAAGACACTGGCAAATGGATTGGCTGAGATGAAAGGCTTTGCTGACTGGGACCAGTATGATCTGTGTGTGAATGCAGATATAGTGAAGGCAGAGGGTGAGGATGTAGGAATAGCTAAACCATATGGGGTACAAGGTGGACTACTCTTCCTGAGAAGCTCCTGAGGAGCAGACTGGAGCATATTTCAGATCTGTGTGTCTTCCCAGCTCTAATTGCTCAGATTCAGAGCCCCCTGGGGAATCTGCTTAATTTAAGATATCTGTAGTCTCTTCTCTGAGAATGTAGGTTTTTGTAGCTCGTAAGCCCCATAGCGCATCACGTTATTTCAAGAGCACAAGCTCTAGCAATATCAATGTAATCTGTATTATTCTCTAGTGTTGAAAATAACCTACTATGAAGTCAAAAAGAAAATTTGTTTTAAAGAGATTTTAAGTTATTTGCCATGGCCAATGGGAGAAACATGAGAAAACAGCTACTAATTAAAAACCTGCCGAAACAAGATGGGGAATATATTTTTGTAATGTTGTCTCTTAGCACACCTCATTCAGAATAGGCCCAATGAGTAGATGGTTCAGTCAGCAGTATTACAGTGGCTGTGATTTCATGTGACCTCTGATTAGCTGTGAAAAAAGGCTGAGATATTCTTTTCAGGGGCAGAATTAGTGTTTTGGTGTAGGTCTTCTGATGGTAAGTTGTCATGTTAATTAAGCACTTGGTCTTTCTGTCTCACACTCATGTCCGTTTCCATGCAATGGGAGGGCAGGCAATGAGCTTTAATACTGAGAATGACTTTCTCAGTATTAAAGATGGTTTTCCAAATTTGTGGCTCAACATGCATGGCCACAAATATATTCTGTTCAACCATTTAGTTTTGGAAATAACTCCAAAGTGATGTATATTTTAATTCCAGTGAGGAACAGTGATTTCATCTAATGTTGTGTCTAATATAAAATTTATGGTGAAGCTGTTCAACAGGAAAATTAGTCCTCGAAAGGTTTTGCAGGAATGACATTCCTGGGAGATGTTCTTTAAACTATTTGGAAAAGAAATGCAGTAGTACTTAGCTTTTCCTGTTTTGTGCTGAATAGCATTAGAGTTTGACCTCAAAATCCAGTGTTTCAATAAAGTCATGTTAAAGTTTAATGAACTTAAAATGCCTTTCATCTTGATTTGAAAGAGCAGCAGAATTTGAAATGTTAGGATTTCTGTAGGATATTTAGTTTTCCTGACAGGTCTGCTAGTGACAACCTTTTTTCCATTTCCCCTGTTTCTCATACTTTTCTATCTTGACTCAGGAGGCTTGGCCTTATCTATCAGAAACCCAGACTGCTCTGTGATGAGTAAGAAGTACTGGTTTGGACTCACCCCCTGCCCATTTATTTCTTTCTTGTCTATAATTCTCACTTATTTGACTCATCTCTGCTCTGCAGCTTGCTCTGTGCTCATGCCCTTTCTCCTCTCAATCTGAGCTGTATTACTTTCACCTTCTACATTTGCCTTCCCCCTCCCACTGGTGTTTTCTTCTCCAGCCAGTGCATCTGTTTCCTCTTTCACTGCTTTCCTGATGCTCTTTCTTCCTTTTAACTGTTTTCCCTGCCCTGTTGTCTTTACTGTTCCTGTTGGCTTCATCCCTCTGCAGATTCTCTGAAATATGTTTCCTACATGGATAAGAGTGCGTCTCCTCCGGAAGCTGCTTCCTGTGTAGGTGAGAGTGTTGGACAGAAAGGTTTCAGTGGAAGTTAAACTTTTAGGACCAGCAAACAGGGATTTCAAGGGACCAGGCCGTGCTTGACCAGCAATTGCATGCAAAGCAGCTTTTCAGTGACTACTTTTTGTAGATGGTGTTTGTTTTGCTTCTACCCATTATTTAAAAAAATTTCTGCCTCCTTCCTGTTGCAGTCAGAGGTTTGCAGCATATGTGAGTGTGTCCTCAAAATTGTTTTGATGCTTGCTTGGCTCGAGGTGATGGGGCAGATGACTCTGGTGGGGAGTGATGAGGACAAAAGCTAGCCCTGGGAGACTAGCAGGGTGAATCAGCCACTGATCCTGGAAAGCCATTCTTTTCAAAGGCAGCATCACTTGATTCCTGCTCTTTCCACCAACCTCTGGAGGTTTGTGTCACCACGGCAATGCTTAAGCAATATTATATCGGGGTTGTGTCCCGAGGGAGCAGGTGAGGTTGGGAATGGTAGTTATTTTTAACCACTTTTCTGATTGATTATCTATGTTGCTTGCAAGGCAGAAATAGTCAATCCTGCTAGCTAGAATGCTCATCCTGCAGCTCCCTCGTGTTGGGCATTAATCTCCGTGGTTTCTTTTTCCAGTGAGATCTATTCACT
This sequence comes from Acanthisitta chloris, assembly GCF_000695815.1. Taxonomy (NCBI): domain Eukaryota; kingdom Metazoa; phylum Chordata; class Aves; order Passeriformes; family Acanthisittidae; genus Acanthisitta; species Acanthisitta chloris. The sequence continues at coordinate 12,269 of NW_008673313.1, forward strand.
CCTCACAGGCTGATAGACATGGTAATTTTATTTTTGCTTCCCAGGCTGGAGGTGAGAAGACTATTTGCACTCAAACAACCACTATGACTGAGTATTTGTATTGTGAGATGCAAACATTTGCAACACAATGATGCCTCTGGGGGATTACCTTGATAGCTAATGGCAACTATAAACTAGGTTAGACAGAAATTTAAGGATAACTATCAGTTTCCTTAGAAACCTTTTTCACTTTATTCAGACTACTGTTTGTTTCTTCAGGTTTCTGGAGTTTTGCTTGCTTGGTTTTTTTGGCTGGACACAGTCTTTATAAGCCTGGTATAATTCATGGAAGTTGAAGGCAGAGGAGGAGGCAATGCCCAAATGGTTATTCCACCGAGGTCTGTGGATGTGCTGTAAGTGAAAGCTCAGAAAGGTAAAAATATAAGTGGCCAGTAACTGTTCTGTAAATGTGCACCTCTTGACTTGGGTTGGTCACATTGTTTCTCTGCTTGTCAGGCCGAAGCAGTTCAATATTACCATGTGATAGTTATTTTTTTGAAGGTTTCCCGTGGGACTAAATGAAAATTTTGTCATGCAGTTCCTGGTTAAATGGAGAACCTATATTTGAAGGATATTTATTGTGATACTAATCCATACTATGCTGGCTGATTTTATGGTTTCTCTTCACTTGGTCGTTGCTGTCATAAGTGGATAAAAGGTGCCATGCTTAGAAAGTAATTTGCTCTGTGAATTAGAGAGCAGATTTGTACAAACTCTACTTTGCATAGTTTCTTGATGGCAGGGTGTACACTTAATAGGCTTTAGCAGATGTCTGGATAACTTGTGTCTCCACAAGTCAGACTGCTGTCCCCTCCTGCCCTGTGGAAACGGTTGAAGCAGGTGGGAAAGCTTGAGCAGTGGTCATGGGAGAGTTTGCCAAGAATTTGTGTGGAGATGCTTGTCTCCTGATGGGGTGTCCTCTCACTGGTAGTGGATCTTGACACAGGTTTTGGTAGACGTGTGAGTCACGTTCAGAGGATCAGTCAGTTTGGTCAGTTGTGTGTGGCACAGCTGTTTTCAGCCATGGAACAATGACTCACAAACTTGTGAGTTTCCAGTCCTTGGTGTAGAAAATACCCACAAAGCTGCTCTTGTGGTTTCATTTAGAAATAAATGAGCAGTGCAAGAGTTAAATAATTGGACTGACTAGTTCAAATACTTACTGTATACTAGCTTATTTTTTTTTTAAAGAACATACATTGAGAAGTAACATATTATTGTCTCAAATGGAAGAATGTTAATTTCTGAGAAAACTAAATGGGATGTGAATACAAATATTTCCTGAATGATGTAGCCAGAAAACTAGTTGCAAGGGTCTATTCTAATTGTTTTGCCTAATTACTCTCCTGCCCTTGTTTGACATAACCTCACTTATTCTGATCTATTAAAAAGGCTGTTGCTGAATAATTTTTCTGTCTAGCTGTTCACACTAGATTATCATCTTTCAACAAATCAGACAACTTTGTCTTTTGCTACAGGCACTCCATGCTGCTGTTTAGCTTATTTGACTTAAAGGCAAGAATCAACCTTGCAGTATTGTCATGTCCATTTGTCTGAAAATCACTGTTACTTGTGCTGAGAACCATCTCCATAGAGAGGCAGAGAAAGATCTGCCCTTGTTATAAATTCCCAGTTACAAATTGCATATATATTGATTTTGTTATTCTTTCTAATCTCCACCTGCTTTGGTGTCTCAGTAAGCTATTATGCCTTTTATAAGACAGTAACTAGTCCAGGATCATACTGTGTTTTATTTAGCTGAGTAATCTGTAGAACAAAACAACACTAGACAAAATCAGTTATAAAATTAGGCTTTCTAGACAAAATTTAGGCTTCCTAGACAGTTTAGCTCCTAGTTTTGCATTCCGTATGTTATTTAAAAAAAGCACCTAAGGAATTACTTGTGGTGAAGTGATGTTCTGTTAGGCAATTAGTAAGCTGATGCCAGTTCAGAGGTCTGGAAGGATGTTACAGCAGCTGCTGGTATTGCTTTTCTATGTGTAGTTTTGTATAATAGGTTTAAAAAAATATTTGCCTAGATCTTGCAGCAGATGCTTTTGCTGTCCCTGTGTTAGGCTGATATGTTTTCCTTTGTGTATGCATCAGTAGCAAAAGCAGCAATGGATTGCTGCTCATGCAGAGCTTTGTAGCTATGACAAGGCTGACTGTTGATTTTGTGAAGATTTGTGCAAATAGCCAGTACCTTGCTGTGATTTTGGTTGATGTTGTTGATGATACTGTGTTTAAGATGATAGGGATGTATTTATAAAACAGACTTAATTTCTGCATCCTGCTGTCTATCATACACTGCTGCTAAAATACTAGATATTTAATTCATTTTTTTCTATATATATGAACACCTTAGATTTGAAAAGGATTAATTTTATGAATAAAATGTGCAGGATCCAGTTCTCCTGACCAAGTTCAGAAGACCTACAGGGCACTGCATGAGGACTTCCTAGGCTAGTGGCTCTCAGGTCTCCTCAGTAGAGTATTTCCAGCACTGATGTGTGTATTATTTTCAAGTCTAAGAGATGAAAATATGAGCATGAAACTAACACTATTCATTTATACAGCCCTTCTTTCAGGGATGAGAAATACCTTTTACAGGTGTCCTTAAGAGTGGCTCAAAAAGTTGCTTTTCATGAGGTCACCAATGTATGTGCAGTGTTGCTCTGAGGTCATTCAGCTGGAAGTCAGTAGCATAAAGACTGGAATGAGTTCTTTAAAATGATCCATAACACAGATCATCATCTATGGACACTTGGAATAATCTGCCAAAACTCAAAGATCATTATACTTTTATATTTGTAGTGATTGTTTTTTAGAATGTTCTGTAGCTCTTTTCCCAAGGTGATGGCATAGCAAGAGAGTGAAAATATCTGGTGGCAAGATAATTGTACTTGACAAGGTATTGGTGACAGAGTTCTCCAGGTGGTTATTTAAGTGGGGCTTTCTTGTGTGTGACATGTAGTTCTGCCCCCTGCTCTGAACAGCTGCTCCTGGGCTTCATCAGCACCCCTTGATTTTTTTTTTTTTTCTAGTCTATATTACAGGAACTGCTAATATACAAGAAGAACCAAGCTTTCTGCCAGTATGCTGGCTGCATTTTGCAGTACTACAGGGTTTACTTATTATGGGACCTGAGATTGAGGAGGCTGTGTGGAGGTGTTAGTCTTGCTCTGCATCTTGGGCTCCATGCTGCTCTCTTTAGAAAAAGCAGCTTTCCTGTGTGGTCTCGTATGGTCTACCATGCACTTTACGTGTCCAAGACTGAGGACCAGATCTTTTAACAATTACCTTGGGTTCTTTACTGAACTTCCTTCATGTTGGTTATAATGAGCTGTTTGAAACAGCCATTTATGTTATGGTAACTTCAGAATAATTTCTTAAGTTGCTTGAATTGAAGAAAAATATGAACTATAGTTCAGTAGTGCTCACTTCTCACTGGTGCCCATGTATTGCATTTAAAACCCTGATTGTACTGCATCAAATTGCTCAGCAGACTAAGAGTCCAGATAATGCTAAATGATACTCTGCTGCTGAGCATTCAAAGTATTTGGTTTATTCACAATTTGATTATTTTAGGCTAGCTAATAAATACTGACTTGTGCTCTAGGATTTTAAATTTTTTTTCTTCTTTTCATAAATATCTTTGATTCTCATGAGACCATGCTCATGGTTGTGTTTTGCTTTGTGAGATGCCAAACTGACATCCTTTGAAATAAAGTTGTGGACTATTCATTGATGTACTTGAGCTGTTACTATGGGGCAAGGCATCAGTGTGATTTTAGCTGTGACATGAAATGGGTCATGTAGAGAGGTGACAGTTGAATTTCCATCTCCATTCACTCACTTGCCTCTGCTGAGGTGATCACAGCTGTTAACTCATACAAGTGGAATTAGGTATTTATGTAATTTTGACATATCTCCCACACAGATTTGGGCTGCCCTCAGTGATGGGTTTCATTTTGGCAGGCAGCTTGGGTGAGTGAGTGCAGTTTTTAGACAGCAAGTACCTGTGATGATGTACGACTGAAATGCTTTATGTCAGGTTAACTTTTCACTGTTTGTCAACCTTCTTAAGGAAGGAAACCTGCCACAACTTCACAGGCATCTGATTTTAAGTAGGTATTGTAAATTAAGGTTGCTGATTGCAGAATTTGTTCTAATACTCACTAATTCTTGCATTATATTGTTATTTCAATTTGACTTGCTTAGTTAGGAAGGCCACATGCCACTGAAGAAATAAAGCTTGCCTTATACTGGCTGGATTTCAGAGTGACTTGGTGGAAACCTGTTGTGAGTAAACAGATGTTAGAGTTGTAATTTAACTGGATTTTCCCTCAATTTTTGGCAGTTGAGAGCTCTTCATATTTTTGTGTCCTGTTTATCACAGGAATTGCAGTCATGGATCAAAGCACTTTCACCTACTTTATTGTTTCATCATCATCAATCAACATCTGGACCAGATTGTTCAGAACAGTAATCTGTTCCTGTAGATAACTGGAGGATGTAGCACTGAAGGCTTTTTGCAAAGTGCATGTGCCAAGGCTTTTGTGCCCAAAACTTTGATTATGCTGTTATGCTTATTATGCCATTGCAGTCAACTGCATAAGGCACAGTACTCCAGTATTCTGTAGTTGTGGTCTCCTCTTTTGAGAAGGGTGTAATAAAAGGAGAGATTCAGAGAAGGTCAGCAGAGGTTTTGAAAGGTATGAAACAATAGAAAAAGTAGTTTTCAGCAACATAGGGGGAGACTATGAGAGGCCTGAGGAAAGAGAAAATTATTTGCTCTCTTTTCCAGTGTGGAAACAGAGGTGTATCTAATGGCAGTGCTAGGTAGTGTATTCAAAGGAAGCAAGATGGGATACTTCTGCACCAAACTGACTTAGAAAGCATATTCTGATAGATTTATTTATAAGATAGTGCAATAATTGTTAAATAGTTAAAAGGATTTAGCTGGTTTGTTCTGCCATGTTTTGATTATTTGGCTGTTAGAAGAGCTCAGCCCTTATTCTGAGGCTTGGTTTCAATGGGGACAGAAATGCAGGTAGAACACCGGGTGAACAAAGGTGAAATTTCTGACACAGCCTGGGTCACTTTCTTTTACTACTGAGCAGAACAAGATGATGTATCTGGTTACCTATTGCTCCACTTAAAGTTGTATGAGAATCTGTGACCAGTAAAGCAAACTCTGAATTTGCTTTTAGTAGGTTACTTGTTTTTACTGAGAAATGCTCAGATTCAAGTATGTGCCAATAAAGATTGTAGAAGTATCTAACTTTCTCAGCCTGAGAAGTAAGATGAAGCTTCATGCAAGTGTATGGTAAGTTTGAGCACTTAAAAGAGTTTGCCTTCCTCCTGTAACTTTTGACATCCAAACTGTGTGGCACTCGTTGCATGAAAGATGACATTTGGTGGCAGGTCAGTATGTTGTAGCTCCAGAGAATATCACAAGGTGTAAAAACATAGTCAGTGCACTATATGACCATTGAGTTTTCACTTCCAATCCTGCAAATTTACCATTGGAGTTCGTTTGCCATTCATGGCTATTCCCAGTGGTTTGTGGTTTGGGCTTCTAGACTTACCTGTTCTACTTACTTGACTTGCAATCCTTGAGAAGTGTTCTCTGAATATACTGGAAATCCCTGTCCTTGCCACGGAGAGCATGGTCTAATAAACTGCAAACCTGATGTGACACACCAGCAAAAATAGAACAGTGGATTTCTAAAATAGATAACTAGAGGACAGCTGGATTTGGCAATTTGTAAAGAGCTGCACCTGTATCCTTAAGGTTTTGCAAGGAATTTATTTTATGGCTATGAGAGTCTGGAAAAGATTACACATATGCAATTCAAGAAAACATTAGAAATATTTATTGAATCCTGTATGTTAACACTAATAAATGTTAATAAGAATATTGTTCCTTCCTGTTGAAAATCAGAGACCTAGTACATGATCTGTGACTTGCTGGTAAGAAATGGAAAAGCATAGGAGTTATTTGGGTTAGATTCACCTTTAGTAGATACTGACTTACCCTGTGAAGGTTATTAGCCCCCATCCAGTTCTATTGAATTTCTGAGCAGGATTCAGCATTGATAGCTTTTGAGACTTTTTAAAGTACTTAGAAAAGAACAAGTTAGTACATGCTTCCTTAAAAAAATATCTTAAACCCATGCTCGAAAAGAACAAGTTACTACATGCTACCTTAAAAAAATATCTTAAACCCATGCTGTTGGTTTTTGTAGAGGAATTAGATAGTTGAGGTCTGGGTCTGGCTTGTAAGGCCTGTGTTCAGGGCATTAGAGCCACAATTTATTCACAGTGGAGATCCAGTTCAGATGGTGCATTCAACAGTGCTTATTTTGATATGTGGGGTAGAAACAGTGGAAGGATTGTGTTTCTGTAGTGGAACTGAAGTATGGATCATTCAGGTGGGTTCTCTGCCTTTAGCCTATGTAACAGCCTTTGGTCACACCTTCATAGGGCTCCTTACACCCAAAATTAATTTCCTATGGACAGGTATAAGGAAAGTAAGAGGTTTTCTCATGTTATTACACTAACATTAGAGGCTTGTATGAACCAAGTATAGTCATGAATAAAAGACAGCAAGATAAAATGGAAGCAACTTTTTAATGTGCCAAGTTAACAATATGGAACTGGTGTGTGGGGTGTGCTCTTTACCACAGATGTGCTGATCTGTGTTTCATAATGTAGCTGTGAAGCTTTTCTTGGTGTAAGTGTGGATATTTTTTTTCTCTGATCATAAAAACATTGATGGTTTGTTTGAGACTTTCCATTCCTTTTGCTATTTAAGTGTATTAGCTAGGCTGCAAGCTTTAGGGTTCTACTCTGCCCTGCAATAAATTCAGTACTTGAGGTAGGTGTAGGTTTTGAGGTTTCTGATAACTGCTAATACTTCAACTAAGTTGAAATGTGAGTGATTAGAAAACCTATCTTGGGACCAATGACAATACATCCAGGTAGAAAAATCTGTGCCCTTTACAGTTCTGCCTTTTACAGAAGCAGTTTTCCATGTCACAATTATAAATACACCTTACAGCACAGTGACTACTGTCTTACTTTAAATGGCAGTTTCATAAAGAGTTTTGCCTGGAGCATTTTAACACCCAAATTTTAACACATCATTTTCTTGTGTTTGGCTTTTATTTCATGTTTCCCACAATGTAATAATTAGTCAATCAGGTCCCTTTTCATTTCAGTTGTCTTTCCCCCTGAATCTTTGTGTCGGTTGGTCTGTTTTGATTTTCTTTTTAAACTTCTGATTCACTGTCTGTCCCTTTCCGGTTCCTTTTCCTGTGGTCCTCTTTTCATTTCCTTGCTGCTGTCTTCCTCCTATTCATGTTCTCCTCAGGATTATTTTCCATGTTCCCTTTGCCTTCCTTCTTTTTATATTTGTTTGTAAGACACTGAGATCTTTTGAAAGACATTTTAGGGATGCAACTTAGGTATCTAAGACCGGGCTAGTTATTAGATATATAAGCACAGGACCCCCTCTAACTAATCTGTGTACTTTGTATACTTAACACTGTGTTCCAATTGCTGTTCTTTTTGACAAGCTACTGCAGAATAGATTTAGATAAGTTGCAAGTGGGGAGCCAAAGGGCTGCTCAAAAAAATTGCCCTGCGAAACCGGGTGCTGTCCTGAGCTGTCCCTTGCTTCTTGCCAATTACACATAGAAATTCCTGTAGTTGAGCGTTTATGGTCTAAATATTCCCATCTGCTTTGTGACTGTGTGCTTTCCTGAATCTCTTAGTTTTCATCTTGCATTAGGTGAAGGAGAGAAGGTTTCTTGCTTTTTCAGGTAGCTTAGTGATTCCTGTTCTGATGCATGTGATAGGCCACAGAGAATGTTTGCTCAGTGTACTTCTGTGACCATTGAGTAGAAGTTGCCAGTTTTGTGGCTTGTAGGAGTACTTGACTTAAGGGACACAGAATTTAAATGCTTCTTTGCCCTCACTGCTCCACCAATACTACAGTCCTGGCATAGCCAAGGAGAGAGTTGGCAATGCATGACAAGCCCTGAACTACTTTTGCCCTGCCCTCTCTTCACTCCATATCAGTACTAATAAAAGCTGTGCTTCCTCAGCTTTTTTTCAAGTTTTCATTTCCATTTTTATTCTTTGAAGCACAGAGAATGGATGTAACAAAACTTTATACTCAAGCCAAAATGCAACAGACACAATTGAATAGTACTCAGTTAGGAATTTTAAGAGCAGCTTTGCTATGAATATTTAATTACTACATTAACTGAGCAAATAAAGAACATGCTATTAATATTAATACAGTGTTAGCAGTGGTTCAAAGGAATTTAATATGTTTTGTAGTTCATACAGCACCGTGTGTGTTGTGTAGGCCTTCAAAGAATGCCCACATCTAGAAAGGTAATAACACAGTAAGCTCTCCCTGGTTATTCCTTAATCCTGTGAGTTAAGGACTGTCTGTTGTTCTCGAATAGTCCATTTCATAGTAAAATTCTTCATGGCTGTGTAATGGTACCAGTCCTGAATGTTTTGTTACTCAAAAATGGTTCTTAAGCAACTGTACCAAGAGCTAAGGTATAGGCTGTGAGCTGGTCATATAGGCATAATGAGCCTGCCTTTTCCAGGACTCAGTGTGCTGTCTCCTCCAAATTTATTGCTGTGCCTGCTTTGTAACTTTTTGGAGAGCAAAGTTTAGGAGGTATTTGACATGTGGCTTGTTTGCTTCTGCTTAGATCTTTAAAAATATTGATCATCTGAATGATGGAGATGGCGTTTGTAGAACAAGACGCCAAATGCAGAACGTAACGCTGAATTCCTTTGTTGTGATGTGTTCTTCCTGTGCGCATTGGTTTCTTTTTTACATGGAGTTTGCAAGTTTAATAGGTTTAATCTAAGAGTGAGAAAAAGAGTAGTACTTACTTGTGGTGTTGTGGCACCTAAAATAAAAAAAAAACCCAACAAACTCTGGAAATGCCCTGGTCTCCCCCTGGGTGGGGAAGTAATTGAAACCAGCAACCGGGAGAAAGACTTGGGAGTGACAGTGGGTGAGAAGCTTACCATGAGCAGTGTGCACTAGCAGCCCAGAAAGCCAATTGAATCCTGGGCTGCATCAAAACAAGTGTGGGCAACAGATCAAAAGAGGTGATTCTCCCCCTCTACTCTGCTGTCGTAGGACTTCACCTGGAGTACTGTGTGCAGTTCTGGTGCCCTCAGCATAAGAAGGACATGGAACTGTTGGAGCAAGTCCAGAGGAAGCCACAAAGTTGTTAAGAGGACTGGAATATCTCCCCTATGCAGACAGGCTGAGGAAGTTGGGGCTGTTCAGCCTGGGGAAGAGAAGACTGCGTGGAGACCTCATAGCGACGTTAGTAGGACTTCACCTGGAGTACTGTGTGCAGTTCTGGTGCCCTCAGCATAAGAAGGACATGGAACTGTTGGAGCAAGTCCAGAGGAAGCCACAAAGTTGTTAAGAGGACTGGAATATCTCCCCTATGCAGACAGGCTGAGGAAGTTGGGGCTGTTCAGCCTGGGGAAGAGAAGACTGCGTGGAGACCTCATAGCGACGTTACAGTATCTGAGGGGGCTATAAGGGAGCTGGAGAAGGGACTGTGTGTTAGGAACTGCAATGATGGGACAAGGGGTAAGGTTAGGTTAGATATTAGAAAAAAGGTTTTACTGTAAGGGTGGTGAGACACTGGAACAGTTTGCCCAAGGAATTGGTGGCTGCCCCAACTGTGGTGGTGTTCAGAGCCAGGCTGGCTTGAAGCCTTGAGCATCTTGGTCTACTGGGGGTTGTGACTAGATGATCTGTAAGGTCCATTGCAACTGCTAAAATTCTGTGATTCTATGATTCTGTGATTTGCTTAGTGAAAATAGGAGCACTCATCCTCTTGTGTTGACTTGGCCTTTAAATTTCTTATGGCCCTTTTGCCTACCCTCAGTGTGACTCTGGATTTAAAGATTTTTACAAAAAAAGCTGCATGCATATGAACAAGAAAAATGTTACAAATTCGGTTCCTGTCTGATACTGCTCTCTTCCCTCTGTCTTTTCGTAAAAGACATGAATAGATGTTGAATTAAGACTTCATCAGTGGGTCCATACTTCATTCAATTAGAAATCCTTACAGCTATTTTTTACTGCATATAGTGGTAATTACTCCTTTTGGCAGAGCAGAACTAATCTAATGTACTTTGGCTGCTGAAATCTGTGAAGGAGCCAGGAACGATTTCAGTGCCGAATTGTTAACCCTGAATGTACAATTCTGTCAGTATCCCAGTGGGGATTTCTCTTATTACCTAGTAATCAGGTGTTTATGAACACAGAATAAAAAAAATAAAATATTGTGTCATTGAACAGAGGTTTAAACTGCTCCTGTTCTGGTAACCTTGCTTTTGGAATTTTTCTGTCAAAGATGGCATGTGTCAGGGAACTGGCCAGCCTGGCTTGTAGAGAGAAGCCCTTGATACATGAGCAGCTGTATCTCTAAGTATCTAATTTTCTGCCTTTATTGGATGTGGCTGAAAGAATTCTAAGGAAGCTAGACATTTCCTGTGCATGCCTTATGTAGGAGCTGATGAAACCCTTGGATCTGTATGTCTAATTACTGCTGGGTTTTTTCTGTCTGTAGGTTCAAGGTAAAATTGGGATCTTTCTGCTGGGTAGCTTTGCTGTGGGCACAGTGTCTTGACTTGGTGGCTAGAGGTGATGGTGCTGTTTGGTCACTGTAGTGAGTTCTGAGATGTCTCTCAAATTTGCAGTTAGCAGGATACAAACAGCATATTTATGGAATTTGCGTTGCTCCTATCAGCACAGTTGTTGCAACAAATACTGAAACAAGTGAGAAGAGAAAATCAGCTACCCTCAGGGCATTAACCAACTTCTTTGAAGAAAATTTTAAGGAGACAATTCTTTAGATGCTTTCTTTCACTGAAACAATTTGCACATATCAGTCTTGGTGATAGAATGTAGAAAAGCAGTTCTTCCAGTTAAATCCATTATGGTACATTTCTCCTCAAGCTCAACAGGTATAAGTGCATTATTTTTCTTCTTGTGTACATTCTCAGGAACAGAGTGGAAACCAAAATGAGAGATTCCCAGCTGATCCGTTCTGATCAGTGTCCCAGAAACAGACAAGGAAAGGTCAGGAGCTCATGTTTTGCAGTAAGCAGTGAGGGTGTAGAAAGAGAATGTAAATGTTATGGCAATGATCTGTCCTTCTATTCTTCTGCCTTCTATTGTATGTTTCTGCTTTTCTGAGACCACAAATGACCAATAGAAAAATCTTTTATATTGACAACCCTTATGTGCCTCCTTGCATCAGTATTCCACAAATTAAAAAATGATAGCAATTTTACTTTGAGATGTGTGAATTGAAGCCAAACTTGCTCATCTTGTTACTTCCCTTTTATATACTTGTTTTGAATGTCTGGACTTTCCTTAACTATTTTTTTGCTGTTAAATGCTTGCTGTTGCATAAAATCCCATCCTTTCCTTAACTATTTTTTTTGCTGTAAAATGCTTGCTGTTGCATAAAATCCCATCACTTTTTGGTTTTGCCAATGATACTCTTTAAAGACGAGGCAAAGGCAAATAGCTGCAATTATGAAGTGGTGCAATTTAGAGGAGGAGGGGAAGATGGCTAGACTTTCTGTGATTGACATGACTTATTTCTTCCACAGGAGATAAACTGGATTTAGTGGACAATGAGCTAAGCTATTTTTATATGTTTTGTACTTTCATCAGAGCTTCTACATGATGGTGGCTAGGACCAACTGGCCTCAGTTGTCATGCAGTTATTAGGAGCCTCCTGAAGTGTGCATGGGGCTGGAAATGTAACATGCCTGGGAAGTGTGGTGATAAGGGGTGGGTATGCAATGTCAATAGAAGTGAATCACATTGGGGAAAAAACCACCTTCCCTGACATTCAGTGGCAGCAATCCCTTTTGTTTCTAATACCCCTTGTAGCCTAGCATCTATTTACTGTCTCAGATATTTTGGCTTCAGTATGTTCTCTAGTTTGTCCTGAATGCAATATGAATATCTGATCCAGACAAAATATAAGGAAATTGCCAGCTTCCCAAGCTTGTGACTAAATATCCATGCTTGTGACTAAAGCACCATAATAAAAAGGAGGTTGAAGTTGAAATTAATGCAAATAGCTTCCCCTTCCCACTATTGGTAATGGAAAAAAAAGTGGGAAGTTGAAATAAATGCAAATAGCTTCCCCTCCCCACTATTGGTAATGGAAAAAAAAGTGAATTAGAACTGTCTTTCCTAAATACTTGTCATTTCTTGGCTTGTCAGTGTTCTCTTGCCTGACTGGTGTTGCTATGCTGGAATTTCATATAAATGTCTCAGGGCACAATCTGATCTTCAGAGCTCTTTGTGTTGGTCTCTGAACACCCATAGAAGTGCTTTTAGTACAAAAGATATATCTAGATACTGAATATTATGGTCTGCACCAAATAGACCTTTATTCTATTGAAGTACTTCAGTACCAAAATATATTTTCTGAGAAATAGCTTAGATTACATGAATAGAGGTTATATGATTTTCTTTTTTTCTTTTGCATTTCATCTTTCACTTCATTAGATGTCTGGTTAGAGCAATCCCTCTTCCCTGTGGGCAGCTACAGCCCTGCCTGTGCTTTTAGTGTCTAATTAGTCATTTCTATTCAGTACCCTTTGTAAAACATTTCTATGCATTTCTGTCAGCACACTTAACCATGTCCCGTGTGGAAGAAGCCTCAAATAAATGTTTCTTTTTTGTGTGAAGTGGCAAATATTATGGTAGGAAACAGCATGCTTTTTCTGTGCAACTTGGTATAATTTGATTTGCTGCTTTTGTGCTTAAAGTTCAGACAAATATAGTCCCAATTATATAAACCATATCTGATTTTTATAGGTAATAGACTTTTTTTAACTCGCTTTTCATTTTAATACATGTTGTGTTAGTGCCTCTTACAAAATTAAATTCAGTGCAGAATGGACCAGAGGCCACTAAAACTCCAATCTAGTCCATAAGAACACAGTGGTTTATCACAAGAGTTACACCATTTCAGTAGCCCTGACAATGGCAATGTTATAGGTGTGTAATAGTGTGACTACTTTATGCTATGAAACATTAGGATGCTTCAGAAATGTCTAGATAATCTATAGATGTTAATACTGAAAATCATTCTCGGGGTCCTGAACCCAAACCACAGACTCAGAGAATGGGTATGGGTTGTGGGTTTTGTCCATCTGTCTCTGGCTGCTGGATGTGCTCTCCTCTCATGGTATCCCTGCAGATGAGTGAGAGAATTTGGTTTTTTCACAAGTGCTAACTTCTTTGGACTCATGACTTATTCTACTCTAGTGCAGCAGTTTTGCTGATGTGTGTATTAAGAATTCTGGACCACTGTCTCCTGATACAGCCATGTAATTAAAAAAGGGAGGAAGAAAAAAAGAAAAAAGGCATCCTTACGTTTTCTAAGGAAATGTTTTCAAGGTGGACTATTTTTTTAATGAAGAGAAACCAATTTTTGTACTGAAAGACAACATTTCCTGTGGAGGAGACTGTCAGAGATTAGACCAAGTGAGAGATGTTTAGCTCTCTTGCATCTCTGACAACTGGGTACCCGACTGCTCTAACGATCTCCCTTGCGGTGTGCCAAAGTATAATGTTTTCCTTTGAAAAAGAAACACAATAATGTAGTAGGTTTCCAAATATCCTGAGGACTGTACTTGCTAATGAGAGACTGCAGACTCATGGTGCTTTTTTCTTATTGCCAGTGAAAAGGATTGTCTTTCATAGAATTTCCTAGATTTTAGCAGTACACTCTTTTTAATTTGGAGGTTTCTCTTACTAATTTGTACTTCTTCATACAATAACCACAACGATAAAAATCTTTGTTTTCAATAAGGAAAACTTTCTTTACAGGATTGCAATATAAAGTTTTGGAAATATTTCTGAAACTTTTATGGGTAAAATAATAAAATAACTTTCCTAAAACATGAGTAGCATATAATGAGATGGGTTTTTAAGGCTTTTTTCCTCGCTCATATTTTATTGCAAAATGAATTAATTGAAATATGAACATGGTTTTTGGTTTTAGTAGTCTAACAGTTTTATTCTTAAAGCTGCTGTGGTTAGCTTAATAGTTCACTTTGATTTTACAAGAGAAAGCTGATGGATACTGAATTATGAGATGCCCAACTAAAATGCAGTCAGAAGTCTGTGAACTTGCAATGGGTTTAGGCTGTTATGTCATAACAACTTTCTATTAAAGGCACTGGTTGGTGCACTGATGTTGTAGTCCCATCTCAAGTGCAGGCAAGATTTATAATCTAACTGCTGTGCTGTCATATGGCTATTGAATATTACACTATAATTATGTCAAGCCTGCTTAACGTAATGGTATGTGTTAACTTAATGAATTAGTATTTTAAAAAAAGGCAGGGGGGATGAAAGAGGATTAGCTTCTTTGGTCTCTCTGTTAGAATTTCTAAATGTTCTTCTCTGTTAGAATGTTCTGAAGAATTTAATTTACTACCTAGTGTAGGTACTTTAACATTTCCTTTAAAATGGGCTTGTAATTTCTTGCAATATGTTTTCCTATTTACTCAGATATAATTCATAGTAATCATAATTTAAACCAAAGGATGATGTTACAAAATTGCCTCCAAATTTGAGGCGATTTGAAGTAACCGATAAATCTTGTTGAAAAAACTGCTGCCATCTTTGCCTTCTATTGCAGAAACCTCTGTTAAGAATAGTTGGAGAAATTTTGCAGAAGGCAAAGCGCCTTTTGTTTGTGCATAACTGCTGATCCATTAAACGATTGTTTTAGCTATATTAAGAAGCTAAATGCAACTTACTAAAATGCTCTCTAGCAAATCTAGGTCAGATTTTAGGCCCATGACAGCTCCTGTCTCTCCCTTAACTTCTTACTCCCTTTAGAGGTAAACAACTTAATGCAGCTGTAAGCTTTCTTTGCACTTGGCAGACTTCAGCACTAGCTACTCTAAACTCAAAATTTAGGCTTTAAAAAGGCAGCTGAGTTTCCCAGTGAGAAACATCTGCCAGTGGTTTTCAGAACTTTAATGTAAGAAAACAGATGGATATTGAAGTTGAATTGTTATTGTGCATTGGACAAACCTAGTGGCCACTGATAGCTTTTAAGGAAAAATAATAAAAATCCTGGGAAAAAATAAATCAGAAAACAATTGCTGTGTGCCATCTGATTTTTAAAGCTGTGGACTCCCAGCCCAACTCATGTTCTGTTTCTTTCTGCCACGCTCACGGTGGAGGAAGCACATACGTTGTACATCTCTTAGCCTTCTAACCTTGCAATTTTGACTTCAAAATTACAATCTTTGCAAAACCAGAGAAGCTTGCCATATTGACTAAGCCACCCAGTCTCATTTTTAAAATTTTGCTGGGCATAAAAGCAGTGTGGCATAAATGCAGTGTGGCCCAGCAATGACTACCCTGTGTGAGCTGGGAGGCATGTGCAGATGAGGCTGTTGGGGGAAAGGGTGGAGGCTACAGCTCCACCTGCTACATCTGGGACTCCTTACACTTGATGTGGCACTTGTTAGTCACAGGTGCTTTCCTGGGAGCTTCATATTGTGCAGGGATTGCTTTTGTGATGCTTTGCAATGAGATTGTGGTCTATTGTCCTGATGTCCACAACCATCTACTAGAGCTGTGTGCTCTTGTAGCTTCTCTTGTTGAATCAGTGCATAACCTTGCTGTGAATCTGGTCTGTCAGGTGCTCTGCTTTTTCTGGCTGACTGGTAAGACATGAAGCAGGGCTTTGTCTTGAATTGGTATTGGGTTGTCTCATGTTGAAGGTAAAGCAGTGACATATTTTGTCTGAGTGAGCACTTTGGGTGTTTATTGCTTGGTCCTTGGGAATGGTATGACTGTGACACTCAGTATCGAAGCATTAAGTTGTACCATTTTATAATCCATCTTTATGTAAGTGATCATCATGAATCCACAAACATGGAGAACTCTAGGAACTCAGTTTTAATATTGAGTTGCTCTTAGTACTTTGAAAATGCATATTCAAAGCACAGTCCTGGGTCATTTCAAGTATTGCTGCTTATAAATATTGTATTTGCTTTTGAGTTGTGGATCATAAGACTCTGCAACAATATCTTTATGGATCTGATGTCCTCATAAGGTGCTAGTACCTTACAGTGCTAATCATTATCAAGAAAAAGATTACACTTTTTATCTAGTTATGGCAATGCTGTTGACAGTTACTGCCTTCTGTATTGATAAGGTCTTCCAAACACAACAG